>NC_073694.1:36783005-36930505 GCF_029784165.1 Wyeomyia smithii
CGGACTGAATGTATTTAAAAGACCTCTAAACGATTAAACTTTGTGTCTCTATAACTGAAACAAACCGTGATATCCAAAAATTTCAGGACTTTCGGGACCCGCACGAGTCCACCACCTCTAAAACGTCTCTCGGACGACTATTACTTGGTATTGGCTACCGTTACCGTCTACTGCGCCTTCGTAGTTAACCACTTCTGACATTTGCTCGAATCTACGGACTTAGCTTAAAAGCCTTTGTCAGGATCTTTTTCTGGATTTAAGCTATCATTTTCACTCGATATGTCGACTTCGATAGTCGACCTACTACGGGACCTGCGCTCGCTCAGCAGCGACACGTCTTTGGAAAAAATGGAACTACCTCATATTATCATGTGTTTTTTGTGTGATTTGCATGAAGTGTTTTTTTACTTAGACACTTACGCTCATCCAGAACCACAAAACATTTTTTAGAATACAAGTTCAATGCGATTAAAATAATAGGGTAATCGCTCCATTATTCATCTCAACAGCTTGGTGCACCTATATTCATCTTATTTCTCTCATTTGTTCAATTTGCCGTCAAATTTCTATAAATTTTTGAAAGTGAATCTATTTGCTTCTCAATTTTCTCAAGTGGCTGAAGTTTTACGTTGAAAATATGGTAAAATTTGACGATAAATTGGTCTAAAAGGCGCGATGAGATGAATATAGGTACTGAGATGAATTTAGGAGCGGTTACCCTATACCGAACAAAGTAATCTATAAATTAAAACGAAAAAATAGTACGAATATGGCAGAGTAATAAAACAGTAAAGATTCAGTTGCACTGTATATATTCACCAAACACAATTTCTTTTTTTTCATTGTTTGCAACAACATTAAATATACTTTTGAAGTAAAGGAAGTCAAAGGACAAGTTATGAAAAGTACTGTTAAACCTTTAACCCACTTGGATTTGTTATCATAACTTTTTGAAATATAACTTAATTAGTGCATTGCTTTCAACTTTAATACCTTAAAATGTATATACTTAATTAAACTGCTTAATTGTTCAACATAATTGTTAAACAAAATGATATAAATGAAATAGAAATCGTTAAAAAAGTTTTTTAACCGTCCTCCAAAAACTTGTATTATCAATAAAACATGAGAACGGTTTTTTATTTATTTCCATTTCAGTTCCGATTTCCACTCACTGTCCGGTGCAGCGATATACTAGAAGCTGGTTCTTCAGAACTTCTACCACACTCATCCCAATCTAACTCTGCGCTGTTGATGATGACGGCTACAACGACATCACGTGGGTGTCGTCTTTCAACCCCCCGCACAACCGCAAAGCCAACGGATTGAACGGCATCATGAAAAAATTATGGGATTTTTATTAAAAACCACAATTTTAACCATCCCAACCTGCGATACGACCACGCTTTGTAAATTCAATTTGCAATACTGCTGCGCCATGTTGACAAGCACATACAGGAGTAAGGACACTCGTTCCTCGTATGGCATATTCAACCCCGTACAAAAGGACACTAATCTCGGGTGGCTTTTGTGGATTCTTGGTGCAACCACAAGTGACACTGATGCTGCCACTGCCGCGACCACGATCGGGGGTCGGGTATAATTTACAGTAATCACACAGATATTATCGTAAAAAGTTACGGCCGCATCACCAATCTCGGTAAACGTTATCAACGGTGACGGAGGGAGTTTTTCGGCAACTGGTGACGTGACTGTCTACACACAATCGAAAATGGGAGGCGGGAATGAGGTTTCAAATGTCCCGAACAATTATGAAAATCGAGACACTCATTCTACGGGATGACTGTGGATTTCTTTCGATTACGTTCAATCGATTTTCATCATACTAAAATGAAATTTAAATTCGTTCGTCAACAATGGCTTTATAATGCCAACTAACTCGTAAATTTTCCATCACTTGCTTATCGTGTGTTGCGTTGCTGTGGTGCTCAACGTTGTGGAATCACGATGTGTTATCCAATTGATAGCATTTTGCAGCAAATTTTACGACCCAATTGACTGATGGCTACAGAGCGAACAAACAAGTCTGGTTCCGTTCCGTACCATAAGGTGCACCGTCACAATAACAAACGACAACATAAACGCGCATTCGATTTCCTCCTTAGTAGGGTTTATCCATGCGGTGCGACTTATCTCTCAATTACGCGCGAAACTTGCGTGCAATGACGTGATATTCTCTAGCCTTCGAGGCACGGCTGCTGTATCCGTCGGCGAACGTGCGTGGGTGCAATTTATGAGCTATTTCCAAATGCTGCCGTCCCATCTTCTTCAATCACGCGAAGGGATCTGAAATTGGCGAAATTCGCTTCCATCATTATTTACAGCATACAGTTCCGCTTGTGTTTGTGGAGATTTGTTTTTTACGGCCGCCAAAGGCGGCAATCGTCACTCGGTGAGCGGCTGATGCTCATCACTTGAAGCCGCTGCCGCATTCGCTGCACTGTTTGTGATTTCGATGGGGTTACATTTGCAGCTTTAGCCAGACGTACTCGTTATCGACGTTGAAATCACTCTAGATGGAGATATTTATTGAAATAAATAAAAAAAAACAAGTTCTGTACACAGGGTTCCCTAAATCTCGACAGCAGGTTCGGCTGAACGTGCGTCAAAAACTTTGGAACAGTTTCTGCAGCAGGTCGTAAAAATTGCGAAGAAAATCATATGGAAATTAAACAAAATCGCCTAAAGAAGATTTGCGTCATTTGAAAATTAACAAAGATTTTTTATTTGTATTATATTAGGCTCGAACCAACATATGAAATAACAGTTCAATTCCACAGGGGATTCAAAACTGTCATTAAACTAGTGAACTCCAGAAGATAATCTTCTACAAATGATTTACTAATGTATATTAACAAAAGCAAAATTTAAATAAATTGTGTTTGGAGATGAAATTATAAAACAAAAATCACGAAGGTAGACAGAATAATACTAACAAAGTTGAAGTGAAAAATAGTTAGAAAAATAATTCTATCACACGCCTCGATGCGTTACAAAACACGCAGGACAACACGTCACGCCATCACGTCTGTCTAACTTTGGAACAACCTGTTGTGAATTAATTATCATTTTTCAATTCATCAAAAGTAATAGCCCAAATAAAGTTGCGTATGTGCCAAGATAAATGTTTTGATAGACATGGCTCATGTTCGTGGGAATACGGTGAAATATTTATTAATCAATTTCCAATCTAATAATATGGAAAAACGTGGTTTATGTTGACGCCTGCACAATATCATCCGGAGTAGAAGAACATCAAACATTCTTGTTCAGGTTAGTTGACTTTCTGAAACCGACCGAAATGGTCAAGTTTAGAGCAACACTAAAGGGGATAATTCACCCGCAGTTTGGACGCCCATTTTCTGGAACACATGGAACAGATTATTTCCGTCTGCTGAGATTTGTTTTAATCATGGGAGGTATTTACATTTTTATGCAAGTGTTCGAAAAAAAAAAATTTACCCTGTCACTATCCTGTAGCGGTACATTGGGATATCGACCGGCCTTGGAAACGTGTTTGCTGGTATTCACTACACTTATTGGCAATTGTTCAATATTGCATCCTCATGATGCAAGCTGCGATAACGTTCATTCGAGGAGATGATCTATTTCTCGTAACTTGGTGGTTTATAATATCGTTCGGTTACAGCATCTGTTGGCTGTATGTATTCCTCTTTAAATTTTATCGAGCACCAATCCAAAGGACGATGAAATTTTTAAACGAAAATAGCAATAACTCAAACGAAGCCGAACATGATTCGCTTGTTCGCGGTCAATTTCATCAAACTGTCCAGAAAGCGTGTATTGGTTTGCTGTTCATGACATTTTGTACTCAAGCGCTAATGTGGATCCCCAGCAAACAAAGGGACTCGGTTATTGACGTTCCCGAGTTTTTCGTCATGTTTGGACCGACGTTCGTTCGTGTGGGAAAAATGTTCATTCACGAACTTTACGTCACACTCTGGATGTGTCGCATCTATTTCTGCACAGTCGTATGCGCATCTTTGCTGGCAGGGCTGCGAGCTGAGTTGCTCATCATTGCTAAAAACTACAGTGGAATATTAGCTCAGATTCAGTGTAATCTATCGTCGGATGGAGCATGTCAAGAAGCAAACGTAAAGTTGTTCTGGACGACGCTAAATCAGCAAGTTGGATGGGTTGTACACCAACACGTAGAATTATTGCGGTATTTTACACACTATTTACCCAATAACCGATTGAAGAAACTCTTTGTGTATTTCAGAAACGTGGCAATCATTAAACCAGCCCTGGAAATGGTATTTTTGGTCATGTACGTACGAATGATTGTGTGCCTAGGACTAATGAGTTTTATTGCGGTGAAGGCTGGAGTATCACCAGTAACTGCAATAATTCTGACAGCGGTTATCGGGTATCTTGCCGAATGCTACTGGGCTTGCCGTTTGGTTGATTCCTTTCAAGATATTGTGAGTTGAAAGTTTTATAAGAGTTGCAGTTGACGAGAATCTGTTTTTCTTTCCAGAACAATCAAATTATGAAGGACGCTTATGAAGTTTGCACTATCTTGCCCTTCAGTAAAGCTCATCGCAGTGACTACATCAAAATGCGCACTTCATTGATGATTATTCACCTTTGTACCTCTAGCAGCCTCAAAATCAGCTGTGGAGGTTTTTTTCAAATGACGTCCAGAATATTCGTTCGGGTGGTCAATACGTCGTACACTGTCATCACTTTCCTAACGCAAATGAGATAAAGTTTTGATCAGAATTAAATATAATTGAAAGTGAGGAAGAAAAATCTAACTGTGAAGCACTACTCTTTATTCAACGTTGCTATACGTTCGCTTTAATTCAAATCTAATTTTATTTGATATTTTTAATTTTTATTTCAACTGAACAACACTGTAAACACAGATTTTGCTTTAGAGCTCAAACTGGGAAAAATGGAAGAATATAGCTTTTAAGCTATTCCGGTGAATTTTGATGACAATGGCAATGATAACTTTTTCAGAGACTTAAATGAGCTTTCCCGTAAGCAAACGTAGAAGTGACGAACCCGGTGAACAATTACTCTGCGGCATTTTGACGCACTGCTGCATTTACTAGGGGCAACTTTTTTCAATTCTAGGGCCAGCTTTTTCGACCAGTTTAGTCAATTATATAGATAATAATTTTAACACTGCTCGGTATCAAGTTCTTTGGCAAAATTATAGATATATATGGTGGAATATAAAACATTTTATTTATTACGAATGCTGTCATACGTCTATTTCAACCGAGGTTCTTCGAATTGATGGAAGTAATTCAGGATTTGGCGAAAAATAATACGCAATACATGTATGTCATAATTTCGTGAGTTCAGTTTTTTTTATATTTTAACAGGCAGGAAACAGGAAAACCATTCTTCACACAAACTTATCTCTTATTTATTTTATGCTGATTTAGTTGCCATCGTAAAAATTTTGCACAATTTTCCAACAATTTGTTGTCATTGAAAACAGTCTAAAAACCTGACCGTTTGAGTCTTTATCATAGCGTAGTAATGATGCAAAGTAAATGTTTAACTACTTGAACTTTTCTTGGAGGCGCTGAGAAATACCGTTTGTATTTTACTGGATTCGAGGACTCGTGTAACACGGTTGATGTTATAAACAGTACTATCTTCGTTTCTGAGACGTATTTAGAATGTTCACATACCCATAATATGACTATATCCGGAACCGGGATGATGTTCAAAGACAAAGACGCTATTCTGGAATCCAAAATGTCGATTTCCAGCTCCTGGAAAATTGCCAAAAATGGTCAACACTCAATTCGGCTATTTCCACCGGGAACTGGGATTATGCTCAAAAGGCTGGGATTCAACTTTAAAACGGCATTCAAAAATCTAAAGTGGTTGAATAAGCAATGAAAAATAACAATTCAATCAAAGAAACACAACACATCTTTTTGCCTTTCTCCTAGAAAGGTATAGCAATCACTTGCAAAACCGAAAGTATAAAAGTGCTCCAAAGGGCCGAATGGCATATATCACTCGACTCAGCTCGACGAGCTGAGCATTTTCTGTATGTATGTGTGTGTGTGTGTATGTGCAGATTTTTATTCTCACTCACTTTTCTCAGAGATGGCTGGACCGATTTTCATGAAATTAATTGCAAATGAAAGGTCTCGTTGTTCCATAAGACCCAATTAAATTTCATTGTATTCGAATTTTTAGTTTAGAGGTTATGGTTCAAAATGTAAAAATCATGAAACATCATCATCTCAAAAACTACACAACCGATTTGAACAAAATTGATTTCAAATGAACGGGCTACCTGAAATACCCTTAGCTTTTGAATTTCATAATAATTGAACTTGTGGTTCAAAAGCTATAGCAAGAAACGTGTTTTGAAGACTACTTAATCTCACTCATGTTTCTCCGAGATGGCTGAACCGATTTTCATTAAATCAGTGTCAAATGGAAGGTCTAGTTGCCTCATAAAACTCTATTGATTTGTTTTTCAATCAGACTATTACTTTTCCTGTTATGTTTAAAAATGTGAAATCCAGCTATGAAAAGGAACATATTCCGAAGACTACTTGAACTCACTCACTTTTCTCAGTGAAGGCTGACCCGATTTCTACAAAATTAGTGTCAACTAATAAGTCTAGCTGCCTCGTACCACCCTATTGAATATTACTATAATCGGACTGTAACTTCGTCTGTAAAGTACCGAAATGTGAAAATCACGAAACTTCATTATCTCAGAAACTACACAACCGATTTGATCAATATTATTATCAGATGAGCGGGCTAGTCACGGTTAACTGATGAATTATGATTGAACACGTGGTTTCAAAGTTTGGCTGCCCTATACGTTCCCATTTTATTTGATTATAATTGAACTTAAGCCATCGTTATGTATTAAATTGTTAATAAAACAACGAAAGTCCATTATTTCAAAGATTACATGACTAATTTGAACATAACTAGTGTCATACGAACAAGTCATCTCTCAAACTTACAAATAACAAACTTCATATCAATTTGATATGTGGCTTAAAAGATATGGAAAGAAAAGAAATTCAAAGGTTATTTAAAACTATACCTGCTTCGATTGATATATGCGGTCTCAACATAATTTAAATGTGGTTTTGTACTATTTGAACCAGGGCTGCTGAATATCACTTCGTTGCATTCGTATTCATTCATTATTGCCGAAGCACAACAACACGTGGCAACAGTGTATTCACTCAGCAATGGAAACAACGCCTATAGTGAACTGAACTGTTATGAGTGGCTTGTGGGCGATGAATAGTTATTAAAACGTAATATGATTACCTTCGTGTTTGATTCGTATTGGCTACGATTTACTCAAGTCATCCGAAGCGATATTGGGCGATCGGATGGGAATACATCGTTTCAGAAGCCTTTGTGACTCAGATCAATGCCGATCAATATTCACCGTGAATGGTATTACCAATCGCAATGATGCTTCGGGGCGAATCCAAACGAAAAATGAAAATTGACGAGGAAGAACCTTATACTGCCGTGGGCTAGGATTTTGACGTAAGCGCCAAAAGCACAAAATCGCTACAGATCTAAATCTTTGCAAATTAACAGAAGCGCTTTATTACGCAAACTAATCTGATAGAATCTGAGTAAATATGATGAAAAACATACCCCATTGCTTTAACACGTTTATTTATGTAAACGCATTGAGTTTTAATGCCAACGTCACTTCTCTTGCAAAACAGCAAAACCATTTTAAAGTTTTGCACTAAAAGTAACGTTGGTACGCCTGAATAGTCTAGTTTGCCATGCGTACTGGTCGGTAGCCAGCAGCAAGGATATAAATAAAATTATGCACTCCACAAGCATGATACACTATCGTATTCGTACCTCAACGTCACTTCTATGTAAGGTGGCGCTAACGTCACTTCTTATTTTTGATATTTCTCAGTTATTTATCAAAATGTTTGGAAACGGCAACGAGCATCTTGAAGGTGATTTTCTATATTTGGTAATTTGTAAAAAGATGAAATTTGAAAATTTGGCGCTTACGTAAAAATGCAAGCCCACGGCATATATAAATAAATAATTGAATATATATATATATATATATATATATATATATATATATATATATATATATATATATATATATATATATATATATATATATATATATATATATATATATATATATATATATATATATATATATATATATATATATATATATATATATATATATATATATATATAAGTTAAAGACGGAACATCCTCAACACCAGTTGTCACTGAATCTAAGCGACCAGAAACCAAGCCACGCGCAAACAACCAGACAGCACAGTCAGCAGGATTGGAGCCCGGAGCCAACAAAGTATTCAACGTGGAACTCGGATTGACGTCGCCAAGTGCTGCATCGTCGTTAGGTCTTAGGTCAGCAGATTTTAGGACAGCAGGTAGGGCAGTCAGGCCTCTGTAATATAGTCTTTAATCAGTCTCAAGTGAAGTGTGACCGAGTACGGTCAAATAAAAGTTTTTAAAAACAAAACTAAACCAAATGATCTTTTAAGTGGCGCAGTCGGCGCGGATTGTGATTCGATTTAGAAACCGCAGTTAGTGCATCCACGAGGGAATATCGTGAGATTCGCGTTTTTAATCACAATCAAAATCCGCTAACCTAAATAAGTTCCCCGCGAACGAATATCGTGGACCAAACATAGAAAACCGTAAGTACTTTAGTCTATATTAACACTAATAGGACGAATAATAGCTTTCTGGAAAAAAATAAAAGCATTATTTCGATCCGACACAAAATAAACACTACTAATTCAGAGAGACAAGCCCGCACCCGTCGTAAGCGAGTCTCTGAATATCACAAAAAGCAATCAAACTAACATAAAAAATACAAGCAAATAAATAAAAATATAGTGAACCAATAATTTTAAATAACCTAGTGAAGTTTAGTTTATTGAGAAGCGAATATCAATTATCATTCTCAAAAAGTGTTAAAATAATTTTAAATCTTCGAATAATCTCATCAAAACGTATAATATTAAACAAAATGGCTCAATACGACGGCAACAGAGACCTCGTCGCTGCCGAGAATGAAATGCTAAAAGCTCAAATAACAGAGCAAACCATGCAGCTACAACAACTTTTGTTGCAGCTTAGTGAAAAAGAAGAACAGATCTCCGATCTGCAACTTCACACTAGAGAACACCCTAGAGATCCGAGCGAGAGTTCTACTTCTCGTATCGATCTGATTTTAAAGTCGATGCAAACACCACAGATACTCAGAGACATTCCTTGCTTCACAGGTGATGTTGTGAAGCTAAATAGTTTTATTAAAGCAATCGACAATATTATACCGGCGTTCAGACAAGTGGAGAATACACCCACTTATGATGTCTGGATGCAAGCAGTTCGTGGAAAAATAACTGGAGATGCCGATGCAGTTTTGGAACTGTATGGCACCGAAATAAACTGGGAGGAGATTAAAAGCACTCTCATCACACATTTTGGCGATAAGAGAGATGAATCGTCTCTCACAAAAGATCTTCTAAAAATAAAACAAGTTGGCACTGCTGAAGAATTATACGGAAATATATCTTACTATTTATCCTTATTAATTAACCTTCTCAATTTAAACGAGCAAAACCCGGATGTTAGAAAAGCTAAGAAAACGTTCTATCAAGAGTTAGGGTTGAAAGTTTTTCTGGGAGAACTGATGGATCCTCCAGGCCACATAATTCGGGCACAATCGCCGAAAAATCTAAAAGACGCATTAAGAATCTGTCTAGATGAAAATAATATTACGTACGGGAGGAATACACACCGTCCACCACCTATACCAATAAAACCCCCTCAAAACAAGTACCCACTTTTACCACCAAAACCATTTGTGCAACCAATGCCATTCCCAAAATTTCCACAACAACCCTATCAACAAAAACCCCCTCACCAATTATATCAGCCGAGATACCAACAACCACCATACCAACAAAAATTCCTACAACAACCAGAATTCCCACAACAGAGATTTCCACAACAACCAAAATTCCCCCAACAGCCATACCAACAGAAATTCCAAAATCCATACCAATCAAATTTTCCGCAACAACAAAATCCTTACCAACCGAAACCCTACTTCCAAAACTACCAGTTTAGGCAGCAACCCACAAACACTCAAAATGTTTTCGCCCCAAGGCCGGCTTTCCAGCCAAAACCCGTGCCAATGGAAATCGATCAATCTATAAGATCGAGAGGAATCAATTACATGAATAGACCCAATTTCCATATAGAACACGAACCATTCGATTATAACAATTATCCACAGTACCCTTTTGATAACAATTACTATTACTACCCCGAACAATATTTCGAAAACGATCTCGCAGTACAGCCAACAGAATACGTTCAAGTTGATCAGACAAACGAGACACATGAGTCAACAGCAGAAAACGAGGAACGCGAGACGCAAGAAAATGACCAACAAAACGTCGACGACTTAAATTTTCAACTGGCGGACGGATCAGCGGGAACGACATAAATAATTTCATCCCATATATTACATTGAAAACGAACAAAGGCGATTTAAATCTCTTAATCGACTCAGGAAGTAATCGAAATTACCTATCTGAAAAACATGTTAATTTAGAAAATTGTAGACACACCACTCCCACTACGGTGAGAAATGTCAGAGGTTCACACATAATCAATAGGTTTGTAGAATTTAACCCTTTCCCAAAAATACCTAACACCACTAAGCAAACATTTTTGATTTTTGACTTCCATCCGTTCTTCGACGGGCTCATAGGGTATGAATCACTTAAGAACCTAAAAGCAGACATAATCACCTCGAGCAACAAATTGAAATTTCCCTACGGTGCAATAGAAATGAAGCGCAAGTACCCCGACGTTAAGTCAGTGTACCTAAATGCACATGAGACAAAATTTATAAATCTCCCAACTAATGTAACCGGAGATTTTTACGTCGAGAATAATGTTAGTATCACTTCAGATGTTTTCATCCTCTCCGGACTATACACAGCCGAGAATGGATACGTTAAAGCATTAATTTCAAATTATTCGAACGAATCGTGCAAAATAAATTTAAATTCTGGTATGCTTGAACCAGAAATAAATAATTTCGAAATTGGAACACCCGACATGTCCATGCATGGTTTACCCTTGAATAATAAATTGAGAGAGCAACTCAGAATTGACCATCTGAATGCTGAAGAAAAATCAAAACTTCTAAAAATCATATCACAGCACGAAGAAATATTTTTCATGGAAGGCAATAAACTTTCATTTACCAATGCTATAAAGCATTCAATTAAAACAAAAGATGACTTGCCAATACATACGAAGTCATATCGCTACCCTTTCTGCCATAGAGAGGAGGTTAAACGTCAAATTACCAAACTTTTAGAACAAGGGATTATTCGACATTCGAGTAGCCCTTGGACATCACCCGTATGGATAGTACCCAAGAAATTGGATGCTTCCGGCAAGCGGAAATGGCGGTTAGTAATCGACTACCGTAAACTGAATGAGAAAACGATTGACGATCGTTATCCCATTCCGAATATTACAGACATCCTAGACAAGTTAGGACGCTGTATGTACTTCACCACTCTAGATCTTGCATCTGGATTTCACCAGGTTGAAGTAGACGAAAGAGACATTCAGAAAACAGCCTTTAGTGTGGAAAACGGACACTATGAATTTCTAAGAATGCCTTTCGGTTTAAAAAATGCTCCTTCAACGTTTCAACGTGTGATGGACAACGTTCTTCGGGAGCATATTGGTGTCAGCTGCCTAGTATACATGGATGACATCATTGTTTTTTCAACAAGTTTGACAGAGCACATGGATAATTTGTCAAAAATATTTGCTACATTACAAAAGCACAACCTCAAAGTGCAACTAGATAAAAGCGAATTTTTACAAAGAGAAGTAGCTTTCTTAGGTCATATCGTGACTCAAGATGGAGTAAAACCCAACCCAGATAAAATCCAAATTATACAACAATGGCCTCTTCCTTCAAATGAAAAGGAACTACGCGGGTTTTTAGGAATACTGGGATACTACCGCAAATTTATCAGAGATTTTGCTAAAATTGCAAAACCTCTTACAAATGCGTTGAGAAAAGGCGAAGAGATTTCCCACTCGAAAGAATTCATCGACGCTTTTGAAAGATGCAAACGTATTCTTACTAGTAGCAATATTCTCCAATACCCCGATTTTGATAAAACATTTATTTTAACTACGGACGCTTCTAATTTTGCTATTGGCGCCGTACTCTCTCAAGGGCAGATAGGAAACGATAAACCCATAGCCTTTGCTTCAAGGACTCTTAACAAATCAGAAGAAAAGTATTCTGCAATAGAGAAAGAGTTACTTGCAGTAGTATGGGCGTGCAAATACTTCCGACCTTACCTTTACGGAAGGAAGTTTATCCTTTATACAGACCATAAACCTCTAACGTATGGTCTTAATTTAAAAGACACTAATAACAGGTTAGTTCATTGGCGTCTTTCATTAAGTGAATTCGATTATGAGATTCGTTACCGACCAGGCAAGCAAAATGTTGTTGCTGACAGCCTTTCACGAGTCAGAAACGAACTCAATGCTCATGAAAATTCATCATCCGATGATGCAACTGTGCATTCCGCGGACACAGATGATTCAGAATTTATTAGTTGCACCGAACACCCTTTAAATGTATTCAGCAACCAAATTGTTCTAAAAATTGGACCGGACGAACCGGATAATTACGAACAGATTTTTCCGAGAGTATACCGAAGAACAATCACCAGACTTGTTTTCGGTGTACCTATAATTTTTCGCATTTTCAAAGAATACATGGACCTAAAACGGACCAATTGTATTTTTTGTCCTGAACAGTTAATGGGTATAATTCAAACTACCTATAAAAATCATTTCAATAGAGCGAAAACTTTCAAAATATTTATCACACAGAAAATGTTGATCGATCTCCGAACGCCCGAGGAGCAAAATCTGATTATTGAACAAATGCACGACCGTTCACACAGAGGTGTCTGGGAGAACCACCAGCAAATCTCAAGAAGATTCTACTTTCCAAAGCTAAAAACAGCGATCCAAAGGTACATAAAATTATGCGCAACATGTCAGCAGAACAAGTACGATAGACACCCGTACAAAATAGCATTAGGCTCAACACCAAACCCAAATAGACCCCTAGACATAGTTCACATAGATATCTTCATTGCCGAAAAGGTAACATTTTTATCAGCCTTAGATAAATTCTCAAGATTCGGTACATTAATACACATCAAATCACGAAACATTTCAGATATAAGAAAAGGTTTCACCAAATTTTTCAAAATCTTTGGAACACCCCGTCAAATAGTGTGCGATAATGAACCAGCCCTACGGTCGATAGAAATAAGAGGACTTCTCCATGACCTAAATGTCGAAATTTTCTTTACGCCTCCAAACCATAGCCAAAGTAACGGAACAGTCGAGAGATTTCACTCTACTATAGCAGAAATCTTCCGCTGTATACAAGCAAACTATGAAGGAATGAGCATCAAGGAAATTTTCAACATAGCATGCACACAGTACAATAATAGCATACACTCTATGATAAAAATGAAACCCAGAGAAGCCTTTTTTGGCCTTAAAGACGAAGAAGAGAGACCGCTCGACATTGACCTTATCCTTCAAAATCGAAACAAAGTCTACGATGAAGTCATTTTGGCTCATGACAAATCGAAAAAACAAAATCTAGAGTACCATAACAAAACCAGAGAACAAGCACCAGATCTCGCAGCAAACCAAACTGTATACAAACAGGTGCAAGGTATCAAGAAGAAAACCAAAGCTAAATACGTACCAGTTACAGTTACAGAAAATAACGGTCGAACATTTATAGACGACTCTGGCAAAGAAACACACAAGGATAATGTCAAGCGTGTCTAACCTCTGCCTGATACTCTATAACTATAATTAAAACAATACTAACACTATTTCTTTTTTAGGAACAAATACAACGTGAAAAAAAAAAAAAAAAAAAAAAAAAAAAAAAAATGGAACCACCCACGGACACTTCTTGATTTCTATCATAACCTTTTACCATCTCATTCTAGGAACAAATATTAAGCGGAGAAAAATGGAACCATCCTTTCGGACGCTTTTGATTTCCATCATAGCACTCACCACCTCCATCCTACCATCCTTTCATACACATCCCACCATTCAAATACACGACATTACTAACAACGCAGGAGCGTTGATTCTTCAAAGGGGGGAAGGAAGAATAATTGACGGACACGATAGACTATTGCATGTGATAGATTTTGCCCAATTCGAAATATCCTTGACAATAATTGAAAACATTGTAAACAAAATTAAAAACACACCAACCGATTTTTCAGAAATTATTCAACTCAAGCTTAAAGAAATCAAATTTATTTTCGATACGTTGATCAGCAAACCAAGTAGAGATAGACGAGCAATAGATTTTTTAGGAAGCACTATCAAATTTATAACAGGCAACTTAGACTCAGAAGACTTAAAGATAATCAATTCAAACTTAGACGAACTTAGAAAAAACGGCAATGTTTTAGTGAAACAAAATAATAAGCAAATCAAAATCAATTCAAAATTTGAGAATAGATTAAACCTTATAAATAACCAGATCAGAGAGCACCAAAATATTTTGAATAAAATAGCCGAACAGGAAAATGTACTTATATCTGAAAATCAAAAATTCATACTTGTATTGCAATTAGACTCATTTTTAGAAAATTTAAAATCAATAGAATATGCCGTTATGCTAGCGAAAGTGAACATTATAAACAATTTAATCTTAACACCTAGAGAGCTAGAAACTATCATTCAGGAAATCTCAAAGCAGGGCTTAGAAATCAAACACGTAGACGAAGCAAGCAGCTATCTAACGACAACAGTACTCCGCCGAAGATCATCACTCATCATATGCGTCAACATCCCCAGGCTCACCCAAACCATTTACAGAAGAACTACCATCGAACCCCTGCCACGGTTGAACCACACCGTTCAGATACATAACAAGGAAGTATTCATCAACTCAGAGCGAATTTTTGCCATCGCATCGCCATGCCGAGAAAACAACAAAGTTACAATTTGCGAAAGAAAACAGTTAATAGAGATCAGTAACAATCCTTGCGAAGCACCACTCTTAAGAGGACAACAAGGACAATGCAAGATGATAGAAAAACCTCCAGCAACCGAAACGAGAATGATAGGACCAGGAACATTGTTGGTGATAGCCGTTCACCAAGACGTAGTCATCAACGGTACCTGCGTCAACACTCGAACTCTTACAGGAATCCACCTAGTAACATTTCAAAATTGCTCACTATACGTAAATCACGAGCTATTTGAAAATTATGAACTTTGGTTTGATCACCCAACAATAATTCCAATACAACCACCAGAAATCAGAACATTACACACAGAACGACACGTTAACATTTCGGAGTTGCATGAACTCCATTTGAAAAACAGACAGCAGCTGGAAACAATGAAATTCCATTACAAAGCTGGATCAATAATTATCAGCACCATCAGCATGTCAGCACTTTTAGCTTTCGTAACCATAAAATATCGGCTCATAGCGAGGACAAGGAATTGCTCGAGACGACCAATACTTAAGGGGGGACGAGTTAAAGACGGAACATCCTCAACACCAGTTGTCACTGAATCTAAGCGACCAGAAACCAAGCCACGCGCAAACAACCAGACAGCACAGTCAGCAGGATTGGAGCCCGGAGCCAACAAAGTATTCAACGTGGAACTCGGATTGACGTCGCCAAGTGCTGCATCGTCGTTAGGTCTTAGGTCAGCAGATTTTAGGACAGCAGGTAGGGCAGTCAGGCCTCTGTAATATAGTCTTTAATCAGTCTCAAGTGAAGTGTGACCGAGTACGGTCAAATAAAAGTTTTTAAAAACAAAACTAAACCAAATGATCTTTTAAGTTATATATATATATATATATATATATATATATATATATATATATATATATATATATATATATATATATATATATATATATATATATATATATATATATATATATATATATATATATATATTTTTTTTTTTTTTTTGTTTTTTCGTTTCAGGTGGAGGGGAAATTTGCATCCAAACCCCTGAGGTGACCAACCTCAGGGAGTGTGGGGTTGGTTTGAATCAGTGACCGGACTCACTAAAACCCCTCCAGTCTCCAGCCCATAATACTCCCCGGGACCACCGCTATGTATTGCTTCGGGGAGCGGCTTTTGTGCTCTGTGCACCCTCTTGGTTCTATAGATCTCTTTGCTAACTTAGCTAACTAACCTGGAGACTGGCGGTGAGCTAACACTGGCGTGTTAGCTAACGGCCAATTTGGCGCTTACGTAAAAATGCAAGCCCACGGCATATATAAATAAATAATTGAATATATATATATATATATATATATATATATATATATATATATATATATATATACATATATATATATATATATATATATATATATATATATATATATATATATATATATATATATATATATATATAATATATATATATATATATATATATATATATATATATATATATATATATATATATATATATATATATATATATATATATATATATATATATATATATATATATATATATATATATATATATATGACTATGTCCGGCGGGTTGCTTCTGATTGAATAAGTAGTATGTTCACGGCCTTAGTCATTTGCTTTGATCCGTAGCTTATCTAGTTGGCTCTTGTTAGGCCAGGACGCGGAAACAGTCTCCAAGAAGATACAGGTAGAGGGTTTCAAATTGTTCCGTTTGAATAAATAGAAAAGATTTTTACTTTTGAGAAAGGGTCTTCTTTTGATTTTTTTTTTTTGAGATGTTTTCAAGCGACACAAAGAAACAATCATTTTTATTTATTAAAACGTAACTTAAGAGTTAAAAAAAAAATATCGACAAAAGAAACATACAAAATGGCACAATTTCGTAATCATGCAATTCCTAATCATTGTGAAAATCTGTCTGTCTACTATGCCATTGCTACTATGTAGCAATAGAAGTATTGAACGTTGAAATATTTTTTTCTCAACTGTGGTAAAATTAATTGTCTTCCCGGTCAGAAGAGCACAACTAAAACATTACAAAATTCTATCAACGTGAGATACAAATAACATATTTTGATACAATTTTGTATTTTTTCATATAATTTTGACTAATGAAGTAGTTCTGAAACAAGTCTAATTAACTTTTCGTTTTTGTCAAAACCTGTTGTTTCTAACAATGTTTGTTATTATATTGTATTATATACTATCTTATTTTGTTAGAAAGCTAATATGTTGGTAACAAATTTTAATATGTGTTTGATACTAGTAGAATCATTTCTGTTATAGTTTCTGTTATTTTAACACCTAACGGGACCAAATTGAAAACACAGCCTGGAAGGTTTTTCCCGTAACAAACTAACATTTTCTGTTACATTTTTGTTTTTTTCTTTCTGATCGGGTTTGCAGCAAATCTAAGTTTGTATAAATAACTTATATATAATTGTTGTATACACTAAAGTCGCTTTTTACGCGAGGGATACGTGTCGCGTAAAAAAACCGCGTAAATTCCGGAATTCGCGTAAAAACCCGCGTTAAAAAACGCCTATGAAGCAACCTTAGTGTATTTATGCACGCCAACCCAGCACACAAGATTGTTAAAATATGCCATTTTGCGTTTTTCTTAATCAACATTCATTTTCCTATGCCCAAACCTATCCTTAAGCGTATGCAAAAGATTATTTTGCTGTATCGCATTTTTCACCCCGAAAATAAAACTAAGAAAAACCACCTCCGAGCAATGAGAACACTTTGAAGAAAGCGCTATACCTTTTAAATAAAATCTGTTGGTTGCAAATTCGTTTTTTCATCTCCAAGATAAATAAATTAACCCTCTAGTACCCAGTGCCGCCTTTAGACGGTCTTCAGTTGAACCTCTAAAAAGTTTCAATCAATACTTAAAAAATGCTTATAAAGTTTCAAAGTGATTTTTTCGAAGTCCGTCTGGAAATTAATTTGGGCACTAGAGGGTTAAAGCTACAATTTAATTATTTACTGTATATTGCAAACATCGATTGAAAAATAATTTTTAAATATTTATGTAACCATATTTACCGAGTACAAGAATTATTAGTAAGCACACTAACTGTTCGGTTATTTCAAAAATTTGGTTATTCGGATTGGAATATTTTGAAAAATTCTAGATAAATGAGACAGACCTCGCAAATTAAGTAAATGATTAGTTGTATTAATTTACAATTAATCAATTTACTACTAACACGGCGCTGCCATGCATCTTCAAAAACCGAGAAAAAAATGAACAATATGTTCCCCGTCGTCAATCATAATAAATTCAACTAAATTTTGTATGATTTCCAACATTAATTGTTTTCTTAAGAAACTATGCTCGCTGTCCCGGCCGTATGAACAAAAAAGTTTGTCCTGCTTGCAGCGGCGAATAAAGCCAACGCTTTAAGGCCGTGAACATACTAGCGCCGTAGGCTAATGTACAGCCCTAAGTAAAGCCCTGCCGCAGGTTAATGTACAGCTAACCCACGGCAAGGCGAACCGTCTCCGCAGTGCAAGACGCGCCAGTATATTTTCGGCCTAACTCATACGGCCTATTGTCTCATAGCACCAGCAAATGTACGAACAAGCTCAGAAATTCTGGTAAGCTTCAGCGAACGATTCGATGCGAATGCTATTTTGTCTTCGTCCCGATTTTATTTGCCATGATGAATCTATCAATGCCACGGTGAACCGATACAAATATTTACTGAGTTGCATCGATGTGATTTTGAACCGTATCCAATCGGCAAATAATGAAAACAGTAGGAAAAGGGAAAGACACGAATCGAGCGTTTCAGTTCATCCGAACACATGTACGCGCCCGATGAAGTATGCGTTCGTGTTACATCGATATTAGTCCACAGCGAACGTTTCACGAAGCGAATGAAGATTCAATGCAGGAATCAGGAGCCTTGATTTGAACGTTCCAAATTCGTTGATTCCTTGCGATGTGTTTAAAGTCTACAAATGCACGACGAATCGGCCATAGGATATGATCAAAGTCAAATAACAAATCGTTTGAAATGAATGGTTTTATCGAAATGACAAAATCTTCGACTTTTGGCTTTTGGCGCCCTAATTCTAAATAAATTCATATTGGGTGGTATTCGGTCATTTTCAGCAGATTTTCTGGCATCAATCTGACACCGGAAATACTCATTTTGGGAGGTATTTAGTTATCTTGGTTGTTTTCCAGAAACTAACAGTGGTCGTCTTCAAATTCAAAATGGTGTCAAGGGTCAATGTTTGGTTTCTATGCATCATCTCGATTACAGAAATATCCATGTTGAGTATTATTTGGTCATTTTCGACTGTTTCCTTTTAGTTGCCATTTAGCGATTCAATATGGTGCCTGAGGTCAATTGTTAGCTCATTGCATCATTCTGGTTCCAGAGATACTCATATTGGACGGTATTTGGTTATTTTAGGCTGTTTTTCACAAACCGGAAGTCGCCATCTTGGATTACAAAATGGTATTAAAGAAAATGTATGGCCTCTGAGCGTTATTCTGGTTGAAGAAACACCCATATTGGGTGTAATTCGATCATTTTCCGCTGTTTCCCAGAAACCGGAAGTCGCCAACCTAGAATCCAAAATGGGGTATGTGGTCGATTTCAGCAGCTGTGTATCATTTGTTACCACTAAAAACATTCACCTGCCAAATATGGTTCCATTTAGTTGATTAGTTCACGAGATGTGCAGAAATTTGTGCAGACACATGTGCTTCCATAAGAGGGAGGGGCGTCGAACCATTATGGACATATTTATTACCCTTTAAAACATCCACATGCCAAATTCGGTTTCATTTGCTTGGTTTGTTCTTGAGTTGTGCAGAAATGTATGTTTCATTTGTATTGGACCCCTCCTTTCCAGAAGAGGGAGGGGTCTCAAACTACCATAGGAACCTTTGTCGGGACCAAAAACCCCTACATACAAATTTTCACGTCGGTCAAACAGACTGACAAACTGGACTACATTTTTATATGTATAGATTACAACATCAATATTTTAGAACCTAAAGAGTGAATATACAATTATTAGATTGAAGCGTTCATGTAAATCTATTTTTACAAATGAAAGTTTGAATGAGAAAGGCTGGGTCTGACCGCTAGGTGGATTAATTTAGGTTTTTTTTTGTACAATTAGTATTTTGTCGACCTGATGAGATTTCTTTGCATTATATCAGATATATTTTTTCAAAAGACGCTCAACTGAATGTTTTGAAATTTGGAACATGACTGTGTTTTACTTCCGTAGAAAAGTATGCTGTGAAAAATGTAACGAAAATGTGGTTTGTTCAATGCTTATAACACTGGTCAACACAGGTGTGGCCCTACAGCGCAAACTAGAAAAAAAAGTTAAAGTGTATGTGCTTAAGTGCACAAGCGTAGGCTTGCCGTGGGACTACGGTGGGCGTAAAGATTCAATTTTGCCATAGCCATAGTATATAACACACACCCAACGTACAAATACCATACACAATAATCCATGAACTTATCACAAAAAACCACATACACCTGTCATAAACCACAGCATACAAATATCAATACCCACATGAACTGCCCATAAATGCATAACAGTCCCATGTAATTTCTCATCACTTTTTGCTTAGACCTCAAAAACCTCTTCACATACCCGGTGCTCTCAAAAAATCGCAAGAAAAAGCTTTTTGTTGCTAAATTGATTAGAAAAACATGAATTTTGGTCAGTCCCATGTTACAAATAAACGCAAAACAAGCTCAGTGCTGAAAATAACTAGCATAAAATTATGGTCACTATCATAGGAATACCAATTGAATAGGAAAAATAATTAACTTGTTGCCTATACAAGTATTCTGTCATAAATATATTTACCTCGGATAAATGCATTTTTGCACACACATGTTATACACACATATACGTAATACACACACACGCTATACACACACACGCACACACACATACACACACGAACACAGATACACACACGCACACATACACACACACGCACACACACATACACACACGCACACACATATATACACACACACACATATATACGCGCACACACGTACACACACGTTACTTACACATACACACACACGTTACATACACATATACACGCACACGCCACTCACACACTTACACACACACACACACACACACACACACACACACATACACGCACACGCCACTCACGCATACACACACCCACATGCTACTCAGACACACACGCTTGATATACGACACACTATACCTACACCATCGGCAGCACCCAAACGGCTTCCATGTCTTCTAATGGTCCCTCCAACGGCTTTTAATGGTCCCCAGTGCCGTTCACGTCCAATTTTGGGCTGTATAATACAGCCCAATCAGATATCGTTGTTGGAATACAGTATTCCAACAACGATATCTGAATTAGATTACCACTGGTGGGGTCCAACTCAGATCGAAGGGAAGCCGAACTATTCGCCTTGACGGTCGACCAGGGAATGATCTTCCCTCAACACGGAATGTCCTTTTATAGCGTCACTCAGTGTGGGGAACTTGGGTGATTGGGAGAAGAACCAATCACGTGGAAGCATCTCTGCGTTATTTCTTCGTCGCTTACGTTGGGTGATGAATGCGATGCCAATTGGCTGGCATTGCTGGCCAATGACTAAATGCGTGAAATCATTTCGTCTATGTTTTTGAAGTCTGCGTTAGGGAAATTTACCAATCGTATGAAAAATGTATGTGGATATTCGACCTTCAAACTTTTCCGTAATTTTCACGGAGTAATAAGAAAATGTTAGCTAAAATGATCATGTTATACAAATTTTGTATATTTTAGGTTTTCAACGGTATATTTACTATTGAAATCGGAACAGTTGTTTGAGCGCTATTAGCATCTAAAATCTTCCATTCCGCCAACGAAAAACGTTACATGTTCAATCCAGTTTTCACAGAATGTACCTTAGTATATTGAAGAAAGACGTAGGCCCACGTCAAAATGAAAGATTATAATTTTTTAGCCATTGCTGTGAATTTTGGTGGCACCAACATATCTTTCAGAGACTTAAATGAGTTTTTTCGTAAATATAACGTTAAAGCGACGAACCCGGTGAGCAATCACTATGCGAACTCTCACGTAAGTTGACGCGTGCTGGTAATGGCTAGGGGCTCCAAAATTCTTAGGAATGGTTAAAAAGCGGTAATCTTTCTAGGGCTGCTATTTCAAGCTTTGGTTGGAACAAAGCCAATGAATAAACCGTCTTTTTTTTGTTCACTCAACATTTATTTGATACGGCACAATACAAATTAATGTTTTACGGAGCAAAAATAAGCCATCTTTATCAAGGCGATTTAATATCTCCAACAAATTCGGATTCTATGAAGAACATGTCAGTTTCGATTGAAATCAGCACTAATATTCGTATATGAGCAATTCTCGCTGAAACCAGGCCACTAGGTGCACAAGGTCTTTCGAATTTGATATAAATACACATACTATTTAGGAATAGAGAAAAAAATTATTATGCCATTTTTGTTTGGTTGAATTTGTTCACCTCTCGGTCACCAAGGGGTGAAATAGAAAAGTGGAAAATTTAGCAATTCTTTTTCTTCTAAATAAAACAATATGGTGAGGCAACAAAAGACAAGTACAGAATTATGGTCCAAAAAGAAGGATCAATGTTTTGTGATGTCCATCCCGTTCGGCGTAGTAGTAGATCGGAAGAATAATGACAATTTGCTATGTATAATAGATAGATTGAATCTCATTTCAAATCTTCTATAATTTTCAGCAAAATCTGCATAAACAATGGCTTCATTCGGTTCAAGATTGGTAATTTTGTGATGTAAAAAAGTGAAATGCGATATAGTCTTAATAAGTTCCATTTTACTTATGCTAATTTAACTTAGGGACAGAAAATGAGCTAAGCATTATTTCAATGAACTACTGCAAGTGTCTACGAACTCTTCAAATGAACAGTTCATTCGAACTAATTGATACTGATTCATAACCTGGACTAGTTTTGTTCAGCATTTTTTTACTGAATTCATAAATATTCGGAAATTTACCGCATTCCAAAAAATGACACTGCAGGGAAGAGTTTATACACATGGTTACTACGTTGATTGCGCGAAATGCATTGATTATTTTAAAACTTCGTTCGGAAATTTCGTTCACTTGGTAGGTTAACACTGATGCTCATCTAATTTTTTTCTTGCTTCTTATAGCATTTTTTCTCAGCTTTCTAATGTGGGGTTTCAGAAAATTGGCAATTGAGAACACAACAAAATTGCATTTTTCTAATATAACCCAAGATGGCGGCCAAAATTCTGATTACTCCAAATGAAAGCCCTATCATTTCACTTTACAGAAAAGTGCTGTAGTAGGTTTCATAACGAATTTCAGAGATATAGCTCAAATAAAACATCAAGAATTGTTGAAATTTCCACATTCTAGAAACTATTTCGTTCCTTGGTGACCGAGGGGTCAACAAATTCAATCAAACAAAAATGGCATAATCATTTTTTCTCTATTCTTAGCTAATATGTGCATTTATAACAAACTTGAAAGACCTTGTGCACCTGATGGCCTGGTTTCAGCGAGAATTGCACATATGGTACCACTGTTTCTATACACGAAGAATTTGGATACGACTAGATTTTAACAGTGCCTTCACGGAATTTTAAGTGGGTATGTAGACTTCACTAAATCCAGCATCTAAACTATCATCTGGAAGGTGCTGACGCTTTACAACTTTTTGAGATGAAATCGAAGTATTAAAATAATGAGATGGGTTGGAGAAAAGTTGTCAAGGGATAATTTTAAAAAACTATTTTGATTTAAAAATATTCAAAAAATCAAATTTGAGATCCTACACCGAAAAAAAAAATTAAATTAGAGTTTTTAATCACTTTTAATTCTCCTTACTTTTCACGATACGCAAATACAGGTTACCACCTGAATAATTGGGAATGGCAAAACTTCATCAATATTTCAATGGATAGAACTCAATTGTTTATTTGTTTACTATAATTTATCTGACTATTGTCAGATTTAATATTGAAGTTGAAGTGTTGAAGTGAAACTGTTAGCACCGCTTTGGTCTTTGGGTGGAGAATGAAAGAAGTCTCATCTTCGTTGAACATACGGTTCAGTTCAAGCAAGATCTCTCGAAGACCATTGTTTTGAATATGTTTCTCGATTCTGCCCGATCAGTAAGATAATGGAGGTAGTTCAGTTGCTGTATCTTTTGGTGCTAGAGCTATCGAGATCGGATAAAAATTGCAAAAGCTGGGTTTGTTTCTCTATTTTTGTTCTTTTTTTCATCCAAATAATTTATTTTATGAAAAAGTTTGACTGCTTTTTTGGTTTTTGACGAGGTTTATACAAAACGGCTATTTGAAACTTTCAGATTAAAAATTTACAATTTGCATTGCACTGATTTGGTGAAATTGTTGGGTCAAACTACGAACATTTATAGAGCGGAAAATTAATAGGGTCGATGATCCTATATTTGTGGTAGCACCAATAGTTGCGGTATCGCTTTTAAATTCATCGTTCAAATTAATCGTCCAGACAGGACCGAGGAAAATTTTTTCTAAGCCTAAGTCACACACTCTATTCCCGTTCATTTTCACATCCTCGCAAACTGTATACATTGCCCGCTTTACTAAACTTAAAATGTAAGTCACATGACAAAAAAATGAAATTAGTTCGTAAAGTAATTAAAGTCGAGTTGCGTATGCTACATGTCGAAGAAACAATAGATTTAACATAAGTACATATGCTACTAAAACAATATATACTGAAGATATCCAGATAACGGGAAAATCTCTATGTTTCAGAAATCTTCCCGAAAGGCATCACTTACTACCCATTTTATTATTTTGTCAATAAAGTTCTTAAGATATGTGTGTGGTTTTAGTACGATTATTACACATTTAATTATTTTCCCAGCAGCCAAAACTGGAACCGTGCCAAAAACGGAAACCTTTTTTGCCATTAATATTTTCAATTTGAGACTCAATAGGTTTTTAACAAAGTCCGTCGTATATCATTTGTACAGTAATAACAAATTTCAAATCGCAGCACTTGTACAACAGCGTCTGTGACGCCAAACTCTCTGTTCCATTTGAAAGCAAGTGGGTAGAAACGACGGCTGGTTTTAGATTGCCAGACCTGTTATCTATGACAGTGCGTTGTTTACAGTTGGAGTTAAATACACTAAAGTCGCTTTTACCGCGGGGGATACGTTCCGCGTAAAAGGAAACCGCGTAAATTACGGAATCAGCGTAAAAAAACCCGTGTGAATTCCGGAATGCGAGTAAAGAAATTCCGGTGTCCGCGTAAATTCCGGAATCCACGTAAAAAAATGCATAAAAAGCGACCTTAGTGTTCACGTTAAATTTAAATTACCCATTATTGAGAGAAATTTCACTCATTTTTGAGAGAGTTGCACGACTTTTTATTGACTAAATTGTTTACCCATTTGATGAGTAACAGCTACCAATAAGTCTTTCGTTGAATTTTTAATTGAATTTCAAAATTTGAATTTACCGCTTTGTGATATACAGGGGATATTCAAAATAAGTAGGATAGGCAAAATTTTGATGAAATTTGAAATGCTGTAGCTGCCAAATATTATTCGATTTTAATAATTCGAACACCATTGAACTGGAAAACTGGCATCATTGGCATAGATGACAAAACCATTTCTGAAGCGAATGGTTCATCAAGATCCGAAATCGGCAAAGAACTCATTGAGAAATGGCTATTTTTCATCCGGAAGTCCTAAGAGGAACCTGTAGTAGGTTTGCATCAAATATGCAGGCTGATTTATGCCGACGATCTTAAATTATATTCGGCAATCCGATCTATTGCTCACTGTCGAGAGCTGCAGACCTTTTCTGCGACTGGTGTTGCAAAAATCTTTTGATCATTAGTGTGACAAAATGTTCCGTGATTTCATTCACCCGGAAGAAAAATCCAATAATCTCCAAAAATCCAATAATCAACGGCGAATTACTTAATCGTACAATTGTAGTTAGAGATCTTGGTGTACTGCAAGACTATCAAATGTCATTCCATCATCACCACGCACATATCATTTCAAAAGTGAATAAAAACTTGGGTTTTATTACGCGAATCTCCAGAGATTTCAGAAACCCGTATTGGCTAAGAGCCTGGACACCCTGGCTAAAAAAGGGAAAATATTTGGAGCTGTTATGGTTGGTAAACTGTTGACCGGCCCCATAGATGCTCCTTGTATCCTGTCTCAAATAAACATCAACGCCCCCACTAGAAACTTCAGATTAGATATTTTTAGATTTGACTTCCAGCGTACTGTATACGGACAAAATTAACCAATCAAAGCGATATGTAGATTATTTAATAGTTTATATGTGCATTTTGACTTTTGTATTTCTAGTAGTTTTAAGAATTGGCTTAGACAAGCTTTTTGATAAATTTTAAATGTTTGTATGCTACGCTAATGTAAATTGCTGAATGTTGAATGTTGTATGTTGAATGCTAATTGTTAAATGTTTATTGTTAAATGTTATTATAGGAAACTCTGGTGGTGTTTTTACGCCCGTTTGAGACTGGCTCTTGGCTATCTCAAGAGAGCTTTTCTCCACCCTAGAAAAACCATCATGACCTTAATGGCTAGATGGTCAAATAAGTAAATAAATAAAAAAATAAATGAATGAATAAAGCTTCCGGGTGAATTGTTGTTGAGGTTTGCCGACACTTATACACAGTGGAAACCGGAAGAAATTTGTTTTAAAATGGTTGACCGTTAACTTTTGTCAAATTTTTTGTGCAATTAATTAAGAAATGTACAATGCGCTTGCACAATTTACGATGCCATTTTGCCCTGAACTGAACGAAAAATAGTAGGGGTCTTCACATCGAGCTCGTATACGAATACCCAGCCGTAAACTGTGTACCTTCCATTACTCGTCAATGGAGGTGAGTATTTTTACGGCTGGGTATTTGTTTACGAGCTAGTGAGTGAGAGTTTACACATACATACTCTCATTTCTCTCTAAGCGTGTTTTTTTGAGTAATATGAATACCTATACCGAAATTATAATTGTCACCCGTTAGTTGTAAAAACGCAGCTTGCGTATTGGGATATAGCAATATATATTTGAGAGAAGTTTATAAAAATCACAGCACCTGTACAGCATTTGCTGAATAAAAGTTATTGAACAAACGTTCCAGAATTTGAAGATTGAAAGTACTAATTTGACTTAACTATGTTTTAGTTTACTCCACTCGTGCATGAAATCGTACCGGCTATTTGCTTAACATTGTGTTAATAGCGATAATAGCCATAATTAGTAAATCCATTACTGAAGAAATAATTTGCCTTCATTGATCATAATCAATATAATTGAACAATTTGCAACTGTATTTAGACCAATCAACCATTTCAACTGTAATTATGCAAACAAACATCCTTAAATATACTTTTATCATGGGAACTAACTTCTTACCCCTCAAAAATCAAACCATTTCCTGACCGAATGACCGACATTAAACGTTCCACGACTCAGTCCAAGTGGAAAGTGCTTTTCGTCTAGCTCTCTGTTTGGTAAATATTTTCCCTCCTTCCGCGCGGATCGGCTTTTAACTGGTTCGCGAACGTGCGGAAGTGAACTCGAGTTTCGTGTAGTAACGGCGCTCTCTAAAACTCCACATTCGATCACAACTGTCCGGGTTTCCTCTTACCGGCGGTGAGCTGTTGCATTTGAAGTGACACTTGAATATTCAGGGTTGTTTTTTTTTTTCTCCTGCACTGACTGTGTTTTGCTTCGGCTTCAACTTTCCGTAATTCAATTAGGCTTGTTTTTGATGTTTCAACGAATCGAATTTCCCATGCTGCTGACAGAGTGGATGCATACGGCCACTTGTCATGGCTGGATGTTGACGATAGGTAGATTAATAAATCGCGTTTTTTTGTAGAAATTAAAAAAAGCAATCCGACACATAAATACAATTAAAAGCGATAATATCCGTGCCAAAGTGGAACCAGTGGAACGTGAATGATCAATTAAACGGAGGGCAAGTGTGTAATGTGCAGTGATCGAGTGGGCCAACCATCGTCCTGTCCAAACTGCTGCATGCGTCAATATTTGTTTAACGATCGAAATCCGGCCATTTCCGGTGCCATTAACTGTGGGGGAACTGCCTAGATGTAACTTTTTCCATTATAGTCAATTTACAAAAAATGAAAAAAAAATCTGTAGCAAGTAACGTGTCCCAAATTCGAAAACAATGCTGTTGGTGAGAAAAAAAAAGAATAATAGTGATAAGGGACTCCCTACGAGGTGGTACTCGGCAGCCATCGCTCATTTCGAGAGGTTAATTGATTCACTAGCCGATGGGTTTTCACCAATCACACAAAGAGTATTCAGGATTTTTTTTTGTTTTACTTTTGGTTCGGACAATCAATATGAGCTGCCTGCCTGCCGGTCACGATAGGTTTGCGGTCGGACTTGGGAGAAGCTGCCAATAAGCATCAAATTGACTAAATGGAATTTTAATTTATTTAATTGATTTCACACTAGATAATGTTTTTCCAACACGTTAGTAATTACCGGTCTTATTGTCGTGGTTTGATTTATGGCACAGGAAATGCGTCTTGACGCGGTTAAATTTGTTTGAATGCAGCATTTATTATTATTATGATTCGTGCTAGATTATTTCGATTTATGAAATTAATAACTATGAAGAAAAAATAACCATAGCTTCCGGAGTTAGCTGCGCAAACATTTGCATACATGTATGAATTCACAATCAGGAATATCACTCAATTAGCCAAATCGAGAATAGGTCACATTTTTTGTTGTATCCTGCAAATAAAGGACACTTCATAGCGTACAGGACTCTTTTATCTTTTTCTCCCAATCAGATTGAGCACGTTTGCATGAGGGGAAGCAACCGACCCGCTCTGCATTCACCTTCATATGTGGCCACACATGTCCAACTGCCGTCCCCGGTTGTGGCCTGCGGCAAAGTGAAAGTGGTGCCGACTACCTTGCGGGGGCAATCTGGCCGATCCTTTTTGTTCTTCAAAGCAGGCGGCTTCCGAAGTCGGCAGTGTCCGTGATTGTTTTTTTCATTTTTTTTTTTTTCCTGCGGACGCTTTTCTTTCCCTTTGAAGCAGAACCACAGTGAAAAAATCTACAGAAATTGTAGGTTTACACCACTGGTTTATGCTATGTTTCCAACATGGTTTGCCATGACATGACAGTTAGAGCTCCCGAAAGGGACAATTGCACTTGTGAGATTGTAAGGCAAGGTCCATGTGCTTTTTTGCGCCACGTGGAGGAAACTCCTTTGCATATCATCATCGTCAGCAGCAACAACTGCAGCGGTTTGGCAGATTGATATGAGATTTATGCCTTCGGGCGATATATGGGAGTGCAAACAACTGCTGCTTTTACGGCTGCCGTTGAACGTATTCAGATTCGGACGGTTGTACGTGAGCAAAGAGGTGATATTCTCCCTGCCCTTTATTTTTTTGCATTTCGATTGCACAGCAAAGGGAAGGTATATAACATACTAGTTGAACATTCCCGGCGATGCTCGGGATCAAAGGTTTCAAAGATAAATTTTTTTTTTATATTTCATTGCTGCATTAGCTCAACTCACTTCAAAAATATAATTTACATCTTATACTTCCATCATCTCTTTAAGTAGGGTGTCGAACGTCTTCGTCAGTGGTTTTTTTCGGACCTTTTTTGCATAAGATTGCGCCAGTAAAACTACCGAAGAAAACCACTGACGAAGACGTTCGATACCCTACTTCAATATTCTGAGAACGTGCAGAACGGAAATACCCATATTGGATTGTTTTTTGTGATTTTGGGCTGATTTACAGAAACTGGAAGTCACCATTTTGGGTTTCAAAATGACGTATGGAGTTCCATTTTCGAAAGTAATGAAATTGTTGGCCAAATATCACTTTAGAAGTCATAAATTTGCATGTTTCATGTAGTTTTGTGAATAATATATCAAATTTAGTAATCAGATACTTGTTATTTTTCTTCAAATATCTTTTCTGAACGTTAACAAACATTTTAATGAAAAAAAAATTGTGTCATCGCTATTAAATGACGTATGGAAATTTTTGGCCATATATCACTTTAGGTTATTTTCCTGAAACTGGAAGTCGCCATTTTTTAATCCACAAAACTTTGTAGAAAATAAGAAAATAAAAGATTTTTAATGCTTAAGCTGCCTCTTAATCGATATTCAAACAAATGAATCGTTACCTTTCCTGCAGCTGAATGTGAGTTCTAGTTTGGATTAACGGAAAAAAGTAAAACAGTAAGATTAAGAGCTGAATGACCTTCTGGTTAAAAGCTCTCTAATAAAAATCAAATTCAAATTCAAAAGTACAAAAGTAAATGGAATGCCGTAAAATGTAACTATTCACAAAACTACGAAAACATCAGAAATGTAAAATGTTCATACTCGAGACATGGGTTATTCTGCAAACAAAATTGTAGATGAAAGAACAACGAACATTTTATTGCAAAAAAAAAACAAATCATTGAATTTTGATTCAGAGGCGAATTGCGCATAGAAAGTCAAAGTTTCGCATGTAATCGTATAAAAACGTATAAATTTAAAAAAATATTTTTCGGTGATTTTCTGTATACTGTATGCTGTATGTGGTCCTCGTGGCTCTGTGTTTAGCAATGTCGATTGGCTCCCACACGGTTGTGATATCGGGTTCGATCCCCGATCAGGTCGAGAATCTTTTCGATCTGCAATTTTTCTCGACTCAGCTCTGGGGCACGGTGTATCGTTGTTCTTATCCTACAACATGCAAAATGTGCTAAAACAATATCGATAACGAATTTTCTCAACTAATCTGGTTGATCGAGAGCGCTATTAGAAGGCTGCAATATTGTTGTGCTGTATACAGAAAATCATCTTCAAACATACATTTTATATTTTAAAATAAACAAACATTTTAATGAAAAAAAAAATCACATGTCATCGCTTTTAAATTAGATTTAGAGGCAAATTCAGCATAGAAAGTCATAATTTTGCGAGTTTTACGTAGTTTTGTGAATAAAATCTCAAATTTTAGTAATCAGATACTCAATATTTTTCCTCCCATGTCTTTCAAACATTTCAGTGAAAAAAAAATCATATGACAACGCTTTGAATTTTGATTTAGAGGCAAATTTAGCACAGAAAGCCATAATTTTGCGTGTTTTCGGTAGTTTCGTGAATAACATCCCAAGTTTTAGTAATCAGATACTAATTATTTTTCCTTACACATCTTTCCTGAACGTTGACAAACATTTTAATGAAAAAAGAATCACATGTCATCGCTTTGGAATTAGATTTAGAGGCGAATTCAGCATAAAAAGTCATAATTTTGCTTGTTTTACGTAGTTTTGTGAATAAAATCTCAAGTTTTAGTAAACAGATACTTGTTACTTTTCTTCAAATGTCTTTCCTGAACGTTAACAAACATTTTAATGTAAAAAAAATCACATGTCATCGCTTTAAGTTTTGATTTAGAGGCAAATTCATCATAAAAAGTCATAAAGTTGCATGTTTCACGTAGTTTTGTGAATAATGTCTCAAGTTTTAGTAATCATATACTATTTATTTTTCCTCAAATGTCTTTCCTGAACATTGACAAACGTTTTAATTAAAAAAGAATCACATGTCATGGCTTTAAATTTTGTTTTAAAGGCAAATTCAGCATAAAAAGTCATAATTTTGCAAGTTTTACGTAGTTTTGTGAATAAAATCCTAAGTTTAAGTAAACAGATACTTGTTACTTTCCTTCAAATGTCTTTCCTAAACGTTTACAAACATTTTAATGTAAAAAAAAAAACACATAAAAATATGGCTTTAAATTTTGTTTTAGAGGCAAATTCAGCATAAAAAGCCATAATTTTGCAAGTTTTACGTAGTTTTGTGAATAAAATTTCAAGTGTTAGTAAACAGATACTTGTTACTTTCCTTCAAATGTCTTTCCTAAACGTTTATAAACATTTTAATGTAGAAAAAATCACAAGTCATCGCTTTGAATTTTGATTTAGAGGCAAATTCAGCATAAAAATTCATAAAGTTGCATGTTTTACGTAGTTTTGTGAATAAAATCTCAAGTTTTAGTAAACATATACTTGTTACTTTCCTTCAAATGTCTTTCCTAAACGTTTACAAACATTTTAATGTAAAAAAATCACCTATCATCGCTTCCAAATTTGATTTAGAGGCAAATTCAGCATAAAAAGTCATAAAGTTGCATGTTTCACGTAGTTTTGTGAATAATATCTCAAGTTTTAGTAATCATAAACTATTTATTTTTCCTCAAATGTCTTTCCTGAACATTAACAAACGATTTAATGAAAAAAGAACCACATGTCATGGCTTTAAATTTTGTTTTAGAGGCAAATTCAGCATTAAAAGTCATAATTTTGCAAGTTTTACGTAGTTTTGTGAATAAAATCTCAAGTTTTAGTAAACAGATACTTGTTACTTTCCTTCAACTGTCTTTCCTAAGCGTTTACAAACATTTTAATGTAAAAAAATCATTTGTTATCGCTTGAAATTTCGATTTAGAGGCAAATTCGGCATATTTTTGCTTGTTTTACGTAGTTTTGTGAATAAAATCTCAAGTTTTAGTAATCAGATACTAATTATTTTTCCTCACATGTCTTTCCTGAACGTTAACAAACATTTCAGTGACAAAAAATCATATGACAACGCTTTGAATTTTGATTTAGAGGCAAATTTAGCACAGAAAGCCATAATTTTGCGTGTTTTCGGTAGTTTCGTGAATAACATCTCAAGTTTTAGTAATCAGATACTAATTATTTTTCCTTACACATCTTTCCTGAACGTTGACAAACATTTTAATGAAAAAAGAATCTAATGTCATCGCTTTGGAATTAGATGTAGAGGCGAATTCAGCATAAAAATTCATAAAGTTGCATGTTTTACGTAGTTTTGTGAATAAAATCTCAAGTTTTAGTAAACATATATATGTTACTTTCCTTCAAATGTCTTTCCTAAACGTTTACAAACATTTTAATGTAAAAAAATCACCTATCATCGCTTCCAAATTTGATTTAGAGGCAAATTCAGCATAAAAAGTCATAAAGTTGCATGTTTCACGTAGTTTTGTGAATAATATCTCAAGTTTTAGTAATCATAAACTATTTATTTTTCCTCAAATGTCTTTCCTGAACATTAACAAACGTTTTAATGAAAAAAGAACCCCATGTCATGGCTTTAAATTTTGTTTTAGAGGCAAATTCAGCATTAAAAGTCATAATTTTGCAAGTTTTACGTAGTTTTGTGGATAAAATCTCAAGTTTTAGTAAACAGATACTTGTTACTTTCCTTCAACTGTCTTTCCTAAACGTTTACAAACATTTTAATGTAAAAAAATCACATGTCATCGCTTGAAATTTCGATTTAGAGGCAAATTCGGCATATTTTTGCTTGTTTTACGTAGTTTTGTGAATAATGTCTCAAGTTTTAGTAATCAGATACTAATTATTTTTCCTCACATGTCTTTCCTGAACATTAACAAACATTTTAGTGTGAAAAATCATATGTCAACGCTTTGAATTTTGATTTAGAGGCAAATTTAGCACAGAAAGTCATAATTTTGCGTGTTTTACGTAGTTTCGTGAATAATATCTCAAGTTTTAGTAATTAGATACCTATTATTTTTTCTCAAATATCTTTCTTAAACATCAACTAACATTTTAATGAAAAAAGAATCACATGTCATCGCTTTGAATTTTGAATTGGAGACGAATTCAGTATAAAAAGTCATAATTTTGCATGTTTTACGTAGTTTTGTGAATAATATCTCAAGTTTTAGTAATCAGATACTAATTATTTCTCCTCGAATGTCTTCCCTGAACATTAACAAACATTTTAGTGAAAAAAGAATCATATGTCATCGCTTTGAATTTTGATTTAGAGGCAAATTTAGCACAGAAAGTCATAATTTTGCATGTTTTACGTAGTTTTGTGAATAATATCTCAAGTTTTAGTAATTAGATAACTATTTTTTTATAACTAATGTCTTTCCTGAACATCAGCGAACATTTTCATGTTAAAAAACCTACATGTCACCGCTTATTGTTTTTGATTTAGAACGATTCAAAATGATGATGATTACTGTACACCACAGAGACTGAGGGAATAATATCAATAAGATCAAGCGTTACGGAATTCCATTTTTATATAATAGAAGAAGATGTAAGCGATGTAAATTTCAGATAGTCTTCCTCATCATCATCGTCATCTGTGGCGCAAACAGTGGCGGCGACTTGGAGTTTGTTTTATCCTTTTGATCACTCACATTGGTTTCTCTTGTAATTGAGTGTACTTTATGCGGCGCTTTCGCCGGCAGGAGGGGTAAAACTAACAACCCGAAAGTCCATTTATTTGCACTGCAGCTTCGAGCGGCACGGTCTCTAATTGGATGAAAGGCTGAACTTCAAAGTGAATTGGATTGGACGAAAGGAAATACCTGTGTACAATGCAATCTATCAGCTTTTTCAATATTGTGCCACAAATATTTATTACCAAGATAATAATATCAAGTGTATTCTAGATCTTTTTTAATATTCCAACTTTTTTTCATATATGACGTATTTCGATTTTTAGGCTTTGGATGCATATAACTTTTTCAGCTTTTATATTTTTACTTAGTTTCTTTTTACGTCTAAGCTAGTCTAAAGGTATGATGCTGGCCTAGCGAGCCAGTCGTCGTTTGTTCGAATGCTGGCTCGGAGGATTGTAGCGCTAGACCCGCAAATGTCCTTTATACAAATAGTCGGCTGAAAGTCTGTGTAAAATAAATCGAGAAGCCAATTCCAGACTGCGGAATGTTAGTGCCTAATCTTTGATTTGCTAGGTGTTCTTATTTATTCATAATATCAACCGATTAGTTCCAACGCGATCCTAAGGAGGAAAATTCATCAGAAATGCGTGCTGTTATGATTGTGCCCAGTAAGACTATTTTAACACAGCTTTCAAGCGTTTCGCGAAATCAAGTTCAACTGTTCATTCATTCATTGATAGATAAATAAAAAAGTGTACGAAATTAAACGAGTTGCTTTGTGTGGTACAGAAAATTATAGATTACGCTGGTCGAGAAAAGCAAAAAAATGTGGCCCCAAACTTTAAATGTGGCCCCAAAGGAAATACAGTCTCCTAACCATTCCTTTGAATTTTGGTGCCCCTGGTCTAAAAAAATTAAGAAAATACAAATGCACATAGGTTTAAGTATAATTTAGCATAACAATAGAAAAGCCAACTGTTGAATCTAGTATTCATTCATTATTTTTTCATATTATAATTTTTTTATTTAGGGTAACCGTTTCTATATTCATCTCAGTACCTATATTCATCTCATCGCGCCTTTTTGATCAATTTATCGTCAAATTTTACCATATTTTCAACGTGAAACTTTCAGCCACTTGAGAAAATCGAGAAGCAAGTAGATTTACTTTAAAAATTTGTAGAAATTTGACGGTATATTGGACAAATGAGAGAAATAAGATTGATATAGGTGCACCAAGCTGTTGAGATGAATAATGGAGCGATTACCCTATTTGTCTTATGGTCTTCGATACAAAATCGTACATACTATGATCTTAAGTTATCTCTCATTCTAGTGTTAAAAGTAGTTTTGGTCATTCCAAACTCATGGACACTACTAACGTCATTGAATGCCCTAAGACAGGAATCGTAAGGGCTATTACGTTCGTAATTTGTTCTGTAAAACGGTACATTAATGACAGGAAAACTACGAAGAGCACGCTGGGGCACGTTGAAGTTAATTTGTTGTAATAGTTCAGGACAGTCGATATTTCCTTCTATGATGTCACGAACATTCGTTGCAGTTTGAGACGACGAGATGTTAATGCTTCCATGCTAATGATCATGCAACGCGAAGCGAAGTCAGGCAGGTTGACGGGATCATTTCATGGTAGTTGTCGTAGGGCATACCGAATAAATAGCTTCTGTGCCCGCTCTAGTTTTAAACTATGCACTGGCTGGTAAGGTGCTCAGATGGGAACAGCGTATCCAAAAAATTTTTGAAAAATCTAATCAAGGATGCTACGGACTAAGGAGCAGAATAGCGTTTTCAGTGTGTACACGTCCGTAGAATGAGGTGTTAATCTTCGAATAAAGCCAAGCACCGCATAAGCCTTGGCTACTGTGATTGAAATATGCTCGTTGAAGCGCAGTTTAGAGTCGATAGTTACTCTCAAATCTCGAATTGTATCGACACGTTCGAGCGTGTTGTCACCGATACAATACGGGTGATGTATTGCGTTCTGCCGACGGGTGAATGAAATCACTCTGCATTTTGTGGCATTGATTGCATGCCATTCTCATTGCACCACGATAAAATTTCGTTTACCTCGTCTTGGAGCGCGGGACAGTCCACGAGGGAAGGAACAATTCTGTACAATTTGAGGTCATCGGCAAACATTTGTTTGGTGGATTACAGTCGGGAGCACACGTCATTCACAAACAGAATGAAAATGAGCGGGCCTAGTACACTTCCCTGTGGTACACCAGATGTGATGACAAATAGCCAGTCGGTAATGTGTTCTGGAAATCCCATATACTTCAAATTTTCAATGGCGTAAATGTGCGGCACAACATTAATGCTTTGGAGAAGTCGATGTAGGTCAACCTGGTGTTTATTCTCAATTTCTTTGAACAGGAGGTTCGTGTAACACATTAGGTTTGTCGTCGTTGAGCTACGTTGCACAAAACCATGTTGGTACTCCGATATCAATGAACGTGCAGCTCTGTTAAGTATTGCTAGGACCATTGATTCGAAAACCTTTCCAAGCGAACACAAAATCGATATTCCATGGTAATTTCCAACACGGTGGGTACTACCCGATTTATGTATCGGTATGATTCAGGCAGATTTCCAAATCGATGGGAAAGTCCTTGCTGAGAGCAATTGGTTTAAGAGACGCGCAACAGGAAAGGCCAGTGAAGAAGCAGAATGTCTCAGGAACAATGGTGGTAGGTCGTCGACGCCAGCCCCTTCGGCAAGGGAAACATCTTCGAGCTTTTCTTGGACTTCGGTGTTTGAGAACATGATTTGAGGAAGATTCATTTCGTACGTTGATACGCGGTGGAAACAGCCCGGATAAAACAAGGGCGTCCTTGTGGTGTAAACGGTCTGAAAAAACTCGGCAAATAGATTGTCCGCTTCGGTGGTTGAACTTGAACATTTTCCATTAAATTCCATATTATAGGGTATCTTTGCACTCGCCTTCAATGACTTGACGTATTTCCAAAAAAGCGGCCGGATTTTGTTTTAACGTTTGCGCTTGAACGTTTTGTGTGTACGACCAATAGGTTTCAGCAAGAAGGTGTTTGTACGCAGTCTCCATGCTTCGGAGCAAGTGGACCGTGGATTTCTTCTTGAAGTTTCCTCATTTTCGGGTGAAAATTCTTCGAACAGCGAAGCTCAGTGGTCCACCATGGATTTCGCGTTGACAAATCGGGCATGGAGCGTGTACGAGGAACGTGTACATCAACTATTTCGAGCAGCTTTTCATAAAAAGTTTCCACACTCAAATCAACAGAATTACCAACCAAGCACTGCCGCCAGTCTAGAGCATCGAAATCGCAGCGTTTAAAGTTCAGCATCGGAGTATGTTGTTCTAACTCATCTGACACTACACTGAAAGCATCGAGCAGCAAGACGAACGGTTGATGATGCAGATCAGCAGGCAACAATGGATTAGGGGGTTCAACTATTCAACTAAATTTATCTGTAGCAACTGATTAGACAACAATGATTCAGTGAGAGCCAGTTCCTGTTCAGACGATCCGTTAATGGGTGGGTATCCGTTTAGGTCGCCGTCGTACTGCCATCTAAGGTGTGGAAGGTTGTAGTCTCCTAGCGCCATAATAATGTCAGAGCTGTCTAGCTTATCACAGATGGTACGGATTGCTGCGGCGTGGGCCAAGTACAAATTGGCAATAGAGTTTGGTCGTAGGTAGATGTAGCATAAATATACTGAACGAGTATGCAGTTTGACGCGTACAGTAACTTGCTCGAGGTGGTTGCAGTCTGGTGACGATATCGAGTTCCATTGAAGGTTGGTTTCAACTGCAACTAGCCTACCTCTTTCTCGCGAGAGTTCACTGCGATCACATCGAAATATGTGGTAGTCTAGCGAAAGTTCCGAGTTGCATATGTCCGGCCGAAGCCAGGTTCCCGTGAACACCAAAATGTCGTAGTCGCAACTGGAGAGCAGTAGTCTCAATTCGCTTGTTTTAGTACGTAGACCGCGCACATTCTGGCGATACACAGTTAGAAGATTTTTGTTTTCGGTTGCATCTAGATATGTGGCTGCTGGCGTGTCAGAAGTGTAAGCAACTTCATTGGCAGAGCTGGAACCGCAAAAATGATCAGCTAGTGTATCTGTTTCGTTACTATTAAACTCGCCTGCAAAGTGATTTTGGAAGCCCTCCGCCTCTACCACGACCTCAGGGCCAAGACGACTTGGACGGCTGGAACATTTAGTCGAAGAAGATGCAGATGTTGAAGACTGCGCGACTGAGTCGGGAGAGTTCCTTTTTCCCCCACTGCGACTACAAAATAAAGAGCAAGCTGGAGTCCGGTATGGTGTTATGACGTCGCTCGAAACTGCAGCATGGCTAGCGTCGGTTATGGTGGTGACGATATATAATAGGAACTGGGTCTTGTCGGACAGATGATATTTGAAGAGCGTGTTTGCCTAAGGGACGACAGTTTATCAGGCAGATGAATGTTTTCAAAACGTGAATACTTGCCTGAGATGGCAGTGTGGGAGACCTTCTCTCCAACCGCAGTCGCAGGACTGGGATGACTTTGCAGGACGTCGATAAACTGCGAAACTCATGTTTGTTTTGGTGTAGCATTCCAGTGGAACGTTTCCGGAAGACTTTGCGTAGTTATTCGGCATGTCAAAGCTTGATGGAAAGGTACACCTGATCCGATGCTATTGAAACTGCGACGCTCGAAGTTGGATTCAACCCGATGATCCTCATGACGTTTTTTGCCTGGTAGTTTTCGAACTCCCGAAAGTATACGTTCTCGGGTCATGAGTCACATGAAAGAGCGGCGGTTTTGTCTTCCATTTCGACTCCGATCTTGAACGAAACAAATCTCAGAGTAGCGGGAGCCCATTTATTGAAACAAGCTTTATGACTTTCGGTTTGGCATCATTGTTAAGTCTCAGACATTCGATAACTAAGGCTTTGATGTCATCTTCCGTAGTGCCCGGGTGAAAAGCAGATAGGTAGATCCAGAAGAAAACATCTCTTAATGAAACTGTTTTAATTGAGCCACTAACTGCTTTTGTTCCACGAATATTCGAAATAGTAGCAGGTTTGTCGTTATCAATGTTTCTGCGCTTCGGTCAAAAACTGTTAGTGAGGGTAGGAGGACGAGGCGGTAGCAAGTTATTTTCAACTTTTGCTGTGAGTATTTCGTTCGCCGAACTCAGTTCCGTTATATTGGCTCGCACGATTTGCATAGCGTCGGATAATACCTCTAGTTTAGGTTGAGCACATTTCTCAATGCTTTTGAATTGCTTGTTGGAAAATCGATGGGTCAAATAGGCTTGTATCAACCTGAACACGGTCACGTAAGAAAACAATGCACGTGTTTATAGAGGGAAAGATCTTCACTGAAATGCATTAGTGGCTGTTTTATAATCTTAACCTTCACTTGATATGTGCGCGCATAAAACTTTTCTGTCAAAAATTAACGTAAACAACGTATTTTTTTTACTTTATTATTAATAACGTATTTTTTATTGATGATTTCATTCGCAGTAATAACTAAACACATAAGGAACTACATCTCGAATTTTGTATATTTTTGAGCCCTTTTAGTATTTAACATCTAGTCTTTTGTAACCAATAGGATATAGAATATAATGTCAATTCACCCAAAGCATAATGTATTTTCAAGATAAAACAGTTAATTTTTCAGCCACCAAAAAATGTCATGAATATCAATTGATGATTTTATCATTTATTTATGAACTAGGTGCATCAACAGAGATGTTAGCATGGATTGATTCATATCACGAAGATCGCAAAATTGCCATCAATTTGGGTACGTCGCAATCTAACCCGTTCCGTAGCAATTTTGGAGTCCCTCAAGGCAATATTTTGGGCCTCTACTATTTTCTATATTCATTAACGATATTACCAGTCTGCTTCCTGGAATGAGACTATTGTACGAAGACGATACTAGAATCTGCAAGCTCATTTAAACTCATGACGACTGCATCAAACTCTAAGAGCTGAATGACCTTTCCGCCGATTGGTGCTGCCTTAATCATATGTCTATTAGTATCCCTAAGTGCTCCGTGTAGTGAGAGAGAGCCCTTTCCTCAGCCGCCTTAACATCGCGGTAGAGGAAGTGAAATTTCCCCAGCCTATACTGTATGCGAATGCATATAAATAAAGGTGCAATAAAGGTGCGCATGGTACAGAGGGCTCAATCTTTCGGATATGTTGGAGACGACAACTACTTGGAGCGGACTACCAACACGGAGCGGACTACCAGGAAGGCAACAGGAAGACTGCAATAGGCGAGTCGGCCGGCTTTGGAGGATCATCAGAAGGAGGCAGCTTTTAGGTCTGGACGGCTTGCCATTCCGGACTTCAAGCCGACTGCTGGTGGAGGTTGTGGCTGCAGTGAGAAAACCGAATATAACGCGGCCGGCGTTCTACAGCTGCCACGCTCGGACGGTGATGGACGATGGCGGAGGGGTGTCGGATGACACTACTTCTGAGTCCGCCACCGGTCACCACACTCCGTTATCAGCTTTATCCAGAAAAAGCATTGTCTGGTTTATGATTACCACATTTCTGGAAGACACCTGACGCACTGCGCCGTTGTCACTGATCTTGGTTATATTGGATACTTCAATAGTCTTTGTTGAAAATGCGGAAAACTCGTCTAAAGTCGTCTTCGCGCTCATTAACGAGGGGTCTTCAATCACTCACAAGACACAGATCGCATCGTATGACACCGTACGACACGCACTCGCAACTCTCAGGCACATGAGCCTGTTGGTACTATCCAGTGTGATGTTGTAGCTGTTAGTACCTAGCGCTTTGGGACCACACTGGCCCACCATACCTAAGTATGGACGAATACACGCTGGCAAGAAGACTTCGCATGCTGCTTTAAACCACTGAGTTATTGGATACATACGAGATGGTGCTTACAGGCATAGTCGACGTGACTCCCGAACGTGAGCTTATCGCCTACAATGAACCTCAAGAGCTTCTGAGATCGCTTTGTGGTGTTGGTGCAGTCCAGAATCGGATCTGGCCACCGCCTGTTGCTCCGATTTAAGGTGGTTCACAACCGTGACCTCCATCTTATGATGCGCTAGCTTCAGTTTCCTGGAGCGCATCTAGTCCTCAATCTTGCGTATACAGTGCGCAGCCATCATCTCGACCTCCTCGATCGACTCGCCGTAAACTTCCAGCGTTATGTCGTCTGCAAAGTCGACGATCACAACTCCTACAGGGAACTTGGGTTACAACACCCCGTCATACATGACATTCCACAACACCGGACTCAGGATCGAACCTTGCGGAACTCCTGCGGTGGTTGGGTCGCACTTCTGACCCTCCTCCGTGCTGTAAACAATTAATCAATTCTGTTAGTAATCTTCCAGAATCTTGTACAGCGACACCGGTACATGGATGCTCCTGAACGCGAGCGCTAAGGAGTCGCAACTGGCGCTATTGAACGCATTCTTCACGTCGAGCGTGACGATTGCGCAATAGTGAATTCCCCTATGCATACATACCAGCCGACCTTCATTTTACTTTTCTTAAAGGCCAGGTAAGCATACGCCGACGCTAGTCGGAAGGTAGCTACCTCGATCCCCGCTGGGTTAGCCACCCCGCACTTCACTTTGAGGGCTTGTGCAATGTCGCACCTCTTGGTGATTTTGTCCAGGTTTTGAAGCTGGAAAGTAACATCTGAGGTAACTGCCCGCACTTGCACATCCTTCTCTAGGACCTTCTCAGCTATCGTTTTGTAGGTAGCTCCCTTGTTCTTGGCGTCCTCCCGGAGCTCAAGTATCATCTCGCCAGTGCGAGATCGGCGGATATTGTGCACGTTCGCCCCCAGATCTTTGAGTTGGGTTTCGCCCCTCATCTTCCTCAAGACTTCTGAGTACTCAGACCCATACGCCTTGACTATGAGGGCGTCTCCTGTACTCCACGCCTTCTTGACCTTTTTTGGTCCTCTGGCCGCTCAGCCATCTTGGTACGTCGCATCTTTCTAACGCTTCCTACCCTCCACGGTAATCCAAGTGTTACTCGTAGCCTCCTCCTGGGCCGGTTTCCCGGCGGATCTTGAACCGGTTGGTGTGCTATCTCGCGGGAGTAGCACAACCAACCGTTTATTGGTGCTGCCGGGGGCCGCTTTCCCCGGGGACTGCCTCGTTCGCTTAGCGACCTGCCCCTTAGAGCAAACTGCCGCGAACGAGGGGGCGTCTGCCTGCACTCTTTTAGATGCAGTCGCCTTCCTGCTTCTGGCCGCTATCTCGGCTGCCCTCACTCGTAGCTCGAGTGCTCCTTTCTGGCTTCATCGGTGGTATTCCGATGCAAGAGGAGGTTCTACTTTAGGTCACCAGCGCACACTGTTTCCAAAGCTGCAAAAACGTGGTCGAAATTATTTTGACCTGAAAAACTTGATTTTGGAGAGACAGTGTCTTCAGTAAAGTTATTCCATTAATAATTCTTCATATTATAGAAGTTACAGATTTGTGATTAATCCACTTAACAGTGAAAAGCGAATTTCACTTTTTTCATTCTTGCATATAAAAATTCATCGTGCTCGGCAAAGTTGTAGCACATTTTATAGGAAATAACTTTGTCAAAAACACCATACCTCTATTTGTCTATTTCAATGGACTTATGTGGAGTTTTCTACAAATTGCCACTTAAAATCAGTTTTTCAACATAACTTTTAGTAGTGATTTTCTACAGTTTTTCAATGTTCTACAATGTTGTTTGCTATAGAAAAATAAATAATGTCTGTGTAGAAAGTTTATTTTTATCTCACATATTTCTTTAGTTATTGACGATTTTTATTGAAATAATGCATTAACTTACTAACAGATATCTTCAAAATCTGAAAATATCTGCAGACTAAACCATTTCTATATTAAAGTATAGCTAAAACATCATTCAATCCAGATACATAGGCATTTGTCTCCCGCTGTTTCCTGTGTAAATTGGCGTGTAAGTAAATTGGGAGTGTAAGTAAATTGGCGCACTATTTTAATAGAAATCTTCAATAACTAAATAATTATAAAAGATAAAAATAAGCTTCCTTCGGTGAACTCGTGTGTATTATTGTACTGGAAAACATTGTAGAACATTAAAATTTTTTAGAAAATCACTATAAGAAGTTATTTAAAAAATGATTTTTAGGGATATTCTAGAGGTAACTTCTCAAAAGTTCGTTTAAATTGGCAGATAGAAATATGGTGTCTTCGACAAAGTTGTTTCTCATAAAATATGCTAAAACTTTACTCATCAAAGTGGATATGGCTCCAAAACCAGTTTTTGAGTGAAAAGTAATTAGTGTGAATTAGTGCTTTATTTAAGTAGAAATCGTCAATAACTAAAAATAATATGAGAAATAAAAATAAACTTTTTTGGAAGAAATTGTTTGTTTTGTTATAGGAAACAATATTATAGTAAATTGAAAAGTTGTAGAAAATCACTGCTAAAAATTATATTGAAAGAATTGATTTTAAGTGGCAATCTGTAGAAAACTTCACATAATTCCATGAAAATAGACAGATAGAAGTATGGTATCTTTGACAAAGTTGTTTCTTATTAAATGAGCTACAACTTTGTCGAACACGATGAATTTTTGTATGCAAAAATGTGAAAAGTGAAGTTCGTATAAAGCACAATAAAGCTTTGATAAAACCATTATTTTTATTAGGGTACGGTTTATAATACGCAAAGTGGTTAGAGAGCGTCTGAAAGCTGAAATCGAAAAATCTCACTCTCAAATTTGAACCCTGCATACGGATGCGTTCATGAGAAACCTTTGTAGGCAGGACAACTCCGGTAGTTTAATTCCCTGCCTGACGGTTTCGTACAAAGGCTTTGAAGCAGTGTACGGTTTAGATAAGCTAAATGAAAAATTGCGGATAACTCGCCAGTAAAACTGATTATCTAGAATAGTCCATGCTTGTATTAATAAAGATTAACCATTTAAAATAACATAAACATCTTCTATTTTTATTGGATGCAACAAGATACACTATTTTATCGAATATTTTATTGTGGAACAAATATGCATTAGACATCTCAACACAATCTAATTCTAAAATCTACATCTAAAATCCGTTGCGTGAAAAATCAACTTTATCCTATGTGAGCGCAAGCTATTTAGAATTTATGTTGCGAAAAACGAGTAATGCTGTAGTATGCTTAAGGTTCGTCTTGCAATGTTGGTGGAATAAATATTACTTTCCAAATTGACTGTTGACTACTCAATACTACTCAGTAAGAACCGTAATAAAACAACACAAATATTAATTTCTTATTGCAGGTTAATTGATAATGTTAAGCAAAAAAGCAAGTACATTATACATTTTTGTGACCAACTCTCCAAAAGCTTCAATCGATATTTCAAACATTCCTGCGCAGCTGATTCCGAGTTTCGTTTGGGTTTTCACCATAATCATCAGTAGCGTTACACGCACTTGTCGGTAGTCTGAATTCAGCGCTGATACATACCTCAACCTTTGGTGCCAGTCCAGATTGTACAAACTGAAGGAAATGTTTTCGTTCTGTAATGATGCAAGAACTCATTAGTAATAAAAAAAAAAAAAAACAAAAGTAGAACTTTATACCGCTGCGTTCAAATCATCAACCAGCTTGAAAATCCAAAACATTTCAACCAAATTCACCAGTATGTAACTTCCCACAAGAGCCGAATCGATTGAGAAACCTTGGAAAACACAATAGAGTAAACCACAAGCAAGTGACTGGAAATGTATGTAAAACATGAACAGAAATGTTAAATTGAGGAACCGCTTCAAAATGTCCAACTGTTCCAACAACTCGCTGTGATGTACAACGGTGGCATTCAATTCGTGCTTCAAAATGTTCCAAAATTGTTTAACTTTTTCCGAATCGCTCAGTTTCGCTGATCTTTCTTCATCGAGAAGTTCAATTTTTCTATCCACACGTGAAAATAAAGCCGCATACTCAGCATTCAAATCTTGCCAGGAATTGTAAATTCCTATCAGGTACGAGCTGTGCACCGTTAGATTGGCCACATACAGAACGGAAAATATCAGATACGTGCAAGTGTTCAAGTAGTTGAAAATCCTTTTCCACTGTGGTCCAATGCGGGTTAAATTATCCGGTGTTCCGTGCAGTCGAGTGTTGGATAATTTGAACATTTGGAGTAGAATCTGATCTACTCCCAAGCAGGCTAGAGACCAAAGTGTAATTCCTCGCATTATTCTGTACGAACGATTACGTTCGTGAGTTCGATTCGATTGATTGTTCAATCCACGTGCCAGGTAACTTCGGACTTGTTGCAAATCCTGTTGATAGTAACGTGCGGCAGCCGCACGGAATATAATCAGAACCGTTTCTGTGAAAAAAGCCACTGCTCCTAGCGTGTCCACCATGGAGTCCCACTCGAAAAGGGCGACGTAGATGCGATCGAAAACAATTACAATCATAAGAGTGATCACGATTCGGTAAAGTATGAACAAACGATAGTGAATGTTGTCACTTGAGAAGTGGATCCCTATCGGAATTAATAGTAGTTGAAAAGTTAATGTTAAAATGCAACACCAATCACAAAATTTTACCACCAAACACCAGCGCATACTGTAGCGGACGAAAGTAGTCCGATTCATCGTCCAAAGATTGCAGAATTTTCTTGGAGTGATTTATCACGGTTTTGAACATGTTTTTTGCAGTGTTTTCTTTAGAGAGTGCACTACAGAATGGTAAGGTTCGTACTGAAAAAGATTTTTACTGTTTATCACTTCCGATACTGTGCAATCTCGTGCAATTCGCCATTGCTAGTGCATTATTTAACAGCAGAAGGCAGGTTGATCAAAAGGTTGACAGCGCAGAGCTCTCATATTAATTTTCGATGAGGAAAAGGACATTTCAATGCACTCTTCTAATAATAATGGTGATATTAAAGAGCATCGATGGAATCATACGACTGTTTCACAGTCTAATGATAGATTAGGTTACGTTTTCTTTGTTGTTGGGGGAAGTCTGCTTGTACTTTCTATCAGAGTCAGAATAACCCGGTGTAACTAATATGTTTTTTCGAGCTTTTAAGGCTGTCGGAGTTCTTATATGAAAAACATGTAAAAATATAACATTTCACATTAAAAGACTCAACTATGGTTCATTTTTTTAGTTCAAAACCATATTTTTTCTAGTCTGAAAAAGTTTTTCAGTTTTTTTTTCATTTCTGTGTTTGAACATCTAACTAAAACCACTTCCAAGCTGAAATTTTGCGCACGACTTCAAATTTCACCGAAATCAAACCTTAAACATATACCTATGTAGCTTTTTCTATCGAAAACTTGACAAAAACATGCATCTTTTGGAAAATCCAACGGAAAACCCTGAGCTGGGAGCCGGAATCGTACTAGAACAATCTCAATTAGATCAGTTGTCCACTTCGAAACGTTCAACCTCGGGTTAATTAAGCACTCTTTCGAGAGGATAAATTTTCTGACAAACGCAGACAGAAACCGTTTTCGAACTTCATTCTCTTTTTTTCCCAATGGATTCTTCAATCCAAATAAATGGTCCTTTCTGGGCGATAATCAGCCAGCCATCGCTTGGACAGTGCCAACCGGCCAGAACGGGTCCCCGGGGAGAACGTCGTCGATGCCGTCGTCAGTCCCCTGTCATTAGGAGAGAACCCTTTACCACAGGGAAAAGGTGTCCGGCAGAACGGGTTCCTTTCAACGATGGCCAATCGTTAATGAATAGCGCACAAGTCACAATCGCACATACAAACACTTCAGAACGAGACATGAGAAGAGCGTAAATACCGTCCAGCGTTCCAGCATCCAGGTTTCCTTTCCCTGCGTATCTGCTTAGCACCGTATGTGCCTAATCTTCTCCGGTGTGTTATCCGTTCGAAATTGGGTTGTGCAAGTTTGTCAACTGCCCTGGCCGGTGGTATGGGGAAGACACAACATCAGGATTCGCCAAATGTTTGCGCTGGAGATTATATTTGCATCCGTTCGGTCACAGTACATTTGGACACAGACGTGAGTTGCTAAAATTACCGGAACGTGTGTATCGGTGTGGTCATTACAGTCGAGCTGAATAGAACTGGACATTTCCATTTCAATGCAGCACTGAGAGCCTTTCGCAAATATTGACTCTTGTCTTGGAAGTGAGCCTTAATTATCATTTAACACCCCCGTTCTGGGGGAAGACTTTGTTTATTCGCAGATAACGAATTCAATAGAGTGACTTGATTAGAATCTAGAGCGCCTGGTGAACCGTGACGTGATTCTAAAATAGTGCTCAATGACACCAACTTATCAATAAAATAGATGAAAAATCTTGTTTTTCGTTCCTACTCCACAAAAGAACGAACGGCGTAAACCGCAGAGGCGAATCATGAATCACAAGGCGGCTCCATAATAGCGGTAATAACCGTCCTTTATTGCCAGCTAATAAACACATTACAAACCAGATTAATGGCCACACACACTGCCTCCAGGCAGCAGTGGAACCAATGCCAACTACTGTCGGTCATTTATTGTCCCATGCCTACAGCTTTCAGCACGAAATTTCCTTTCTGTTGATATTTATCCCCACAAATCCTGAATCCCGGTCACGGAAGCATACCAATATTCGAAGAAAAAAAGCAACAATAGTCAATTTAATTAATTTTATTAGGGGCCCATTTAGAGGTGGTGTGGTTGTTCTCCGAAGTTGTTGTGAAAGCTATTTCCTTGATTTCCATCAGACTGATAATGTTACTCGTGTACAGTCTTTCCCGCTCTCGGGTACACGTAAGTGCATGATGCGACTAGCCAACAAAGGAAATTCCACCTCTTTCCCCCTGCCATTATTGGCACTGGTGAACAACTCCTATCCCAGCGTATGGTGTCATAAAATAGAAAAAATGATGTGTCACGCGATCGCTTTCACATAACTTTAGTCACACCACGGCGAATGAAGCCTTGGTCGCATGCACTTGCCATGGTAGCGGGTTGCGACAGGGAAGACAAGCAAAATGTTGATAAGGATCTGTTTTTTTCCTGTTCTCATTGTGTCCCCGGCTTGAAGCAAAACCTAAGCGGAATGATTATACGAGCTTACGGTGTCATAACTTTGAAATAGAGAAAAAATAAAAATACCCGGGGGTGTTAATTTTCTCATTCGGTAGAATAATGGAATCCGATTAGGTTGGGTGGAATTATTTTCGACTCAATCATCGCTCAACGCGTAAAACGCGCGCCAAACAGATGGATTATTATTTATTCATATACTCAACAGAATCATTTTATTTCTACCAATATCAGTTTGTTTTTAAAGAGGCTTTGCCTAATTTGGCATTCGCCTCTGCCTCGTGATTACCGCTGGTTGATAATAAAATCATTGCATTAATAGCACTTATCTTTTCGGAAAAACGGTTGTGTATTACGTCGGAATAAGGTTTTTTTGTGTTTCGTGCACCCTCTTTATACTTATAATAAGTAGCTACAGGACTCTCTGTGAGGCAGCTGCACAAACCGCAGTCCAGAATACCGGAGCAGCATCTGACCCGATTACTACCATCATGTCGCTCCTCGCAAGCAAGGATATGGCCAGCGGTCTCCTCCGCATACAAGCACTGGGGACACATGAGGGACCCTGCGTGCTCGAACCTGTTTAGATACTGCCTGAAGCTAACATGGCCTGAAAGAGCCTGTGTTAGGTAGAAGTTTATTTCTTCATGGCGCCTCCCAACTCATCCGGATATCTTCGGAATAATTTGGTATGTCCATCTATCCTTCACGGAATTGGAGCATTCCCGCTGCCATCTGGTCATCGGGAATAACCTTCTGGTACCACGTATTCCCCTTGTGTCACGTTGGTCGAAGCTCTCTACAACCTCCTAAACGACGTTGCTGATACCCAAGTAACATACGTTGTTATAGAACAGTTAAGATAGCTCCTCCAACACAACCTTTGGTTATAGATTTCAGTTGACATTACCTTTTCCATGACATCTCTATCACCAGAAAAGCGCAAAAATCGAAGGTTACTAGAACAAGTACTGGTGCTATATATATACTGGTGGTGCTATATGAAGTATTATAAAACTTCATGAAAGCAAGCCAACTTGCTAAACTGAAGCTGCAAAATACATCTCGAGTACCAATGCGGTAAAAAAACATGGAAAACAAGTTATTTTCAAGTTGTAATTACTAACTAATCAAAACATCGTTGACGCAAGCATAAAACTTCAAAATATAAATATTGTAGAACTGCGCTGCTTTATATTAGGAACTACAAAGGAAAAAAATAGTGATTATGGCGTATCGAATATTCACCAAAAATAAACAATAATATTAGACCAACTATTTGACGCTTTTAATACAAAGTTCTACGTGCGCGTCAAATTTCATGGTGAAACATTGCATTTTACTTCTGAAAAAATCATGCGCCATTCATTGGATACGGTTTTCTGTTTGTATATCAATGGAAAATAGATTCTTTTTATTGCGAAGAGTCTCAATTTAGCCCAACACCGCATGAGCTTAGTTCGTAAACAACTATCTGGCATCTCTTTCTTACTTGTCGTTTCTTTTTTCCTGGGTTGATCTGCACTGACCTAGTGGAATAAAAAAAACTTGCGCATTCATGGGTCAGAATTCGCCACACCAGCGCGCTTGCGCAAATGTGTTGCTATGACAACATTTACCCAGCGCATGCGCAAATGTATTGTTACGCGCAGTGCAACTAGATCGAAAATTGTGCTCGTCAGTCGCACTTTTAATTAATTATAAATTGCTGATAAAAACAATGTTCAACTTTTCAAAATGAATTGTTTCTGTCACTTGAGTATTAAAATTGTTTCCGTATAGTTTAAACGTTATCTAGACATAAAATATAACAAAACTAGAAAACGTTGTTCGATATACAGTAACAAAAATTAGCGTGACATTGGTTGCACTGCAAGCGTTTTGTTTACATTTTCATGGCGCATTTCGATCCAACTCAAATAATTTGAATAAAATCGTTTAAATAATTTTAATAACAATATGATCAAGTCATTGGCTGCTGAATACTAAGACCAACCGAAAACGCTTTACAGCGACATAAATTATTATTGGGCGTGTATTATTGAACTGGCGCGGCTGCCTCGGCTGGACATTTTTACACAGTTGTTATAATAGGGAAAACATCTGGAAGACATCTTGAAGACAAGTGGCATTTATGTCAGTTATTGTTTACTGAAATCATGTTATTGAAAAAAAAACATCTCCAAAACCAGAAAAACGAGCTTGTTTTCGAAGTGTGGTCGAATTACTGATGAAGAACAACTTCTCGCAAATGTTTTATTTGAAGTTGTTTTCTGTACTGTTTTGATAACATCATGAACACAACTTAAAGACAAGCAAAGGCAGTTTATATTTATTAATCTATGAAATATACTCATGATATAGAATAATATCACCAGAGCAAGAAAATAACAACACAAGTTTTCGAATGCGCTTATAGTACTCTTATATGACTACTGTCATTGTGAACTATTTTCTAACATGTTTTGTGTGTTACTTGGGTAGGTATCATGCCGGAAAAGATATAAATGACACGCTTCTTAAAAAAATGGACAAAAATTGCCGATTATTCATGGGTTTACCTTTAATCGCACTGACGTAACTACTCATGCATCATCAATCATAGTAACCCATGAGTTAGCAAAAAAATGTGACAGCTCTATCATTCAAACTCTAACTGTGATGGCGAAAAAAGTGAAGCAACTCCGTTCAGAAATGTGCGCGTTCGAAGCACGGTACCCCGCCGCGTCAAAAACGGACATCGTGCGGCACTTTGTGGACGCCGGGTATGCCCGTTCCGGCATCTAAAACATCTTGACACTATTGGACAACGATCAAAAGAAAGTTCGGCTCCGGACGGCCAACGACCCTGAGCGACAAGAAGCTTCAAAGGATGCTGAAGAGGAAGACCGAGGGAAAAGTCGCTAAATCGCTGCGTGTACTTGGCCGGAAGGTTGGTGCATGCGGTAAAACAGTGAAAAGTATCTGGAGAACATGGGCATACATGTCAGGAAGCGGCAGTCCCGTCCACTGGTCTTGGAGCTGCAGGCAATGATGCAGCGACAGCGGTTGGATTAGATGGTCAAGTCGATTTTCCTGGTGAATTACGACGTGGAAGTGGTGATGGACGACGACACCTATCTCACCCTGGATGGCAATGATTGGTAGGGTACTTCGTATTTCACTTTTCCCATGAAGGAAGTGAGCTCCGAGGTGAAATTTATTCCACACACCAAGTTTCCCAAGAAGGTGCTGCTGTGGCTGACAACCAGCGAGAAGGGGTTGTCAAAGCCGCTCTTCTTTCGCTCCGGGCTGGACGTGAACGGGGAAATTTATAATACGAAGTGCCTACCAAAATTTGCGTCGTTCATCAAGAAATACCATAAGGGCGAAGACACGGTGTTCTGGCCAGATTTGGCGTCGGCCTACTCGAAGCGATCGTTTGAGGAGATGGAGCGGCTGCATATCGATGTGGTACCGAAGTCGGTGAATCCGCCGTGCTTCTTTATTCCCCTAACTGACCGTAAGGACGTAGCCGGCACTGTTATCGATTCATCACTCAGTATGAATCAAATTTGTTAAATTGTTGATACATTGAAGAGGGTAAATTAATTTTAAATTACCTAAGATCCAATCAAGCTCAAGCTCTACCCGGTCCGATGTAGAACACTAGTATTGATATAAACAAAAATGAGGGGAGGCGTCAAATCAGCGTTCGCCTGTACTGCCGTTCTACGCATAATTGTCCCATGTTACATTTTGGTCAATTTACCTTTCATCACCAAACGATGTTTTTTGACGTTAATTTCCAGAAAAATACTTCAAAAATATTTTGTTGTTCTAAAAATGTTTCAAAAAATATCAAGTCTGTTTGCCCCATTGTTGAGTTTTCACGCACAACTGTCCTGCTAGAGTAATCTCCACATAGAGTTATTTATATATCGTTATTACGAAGCGTAGAACTCAGAAAAACCTAAAACTAGTTAGGAACTTCTGAAGATGGTGAAGGTGAGGAGGGAGGTCTTCTTTCTTAAAGGGAGGGACATTATTTTAAAATACAATAGCTATCTTTCGAACAAACTGCACATTTTATGAAAATTCAACCATGAAAACGGAAAAAATGTTAAGCAAAAACACATCGAAAGCTCAAGAAACAAAGACAACTGCTTCTATTGTCGTAGGGACTTCGTTTTTTTGTAGGTAAACGTTCGTAGAAACTCAATTTATTTGCTGGAACTACTCTTTGAAGCATCGACAGCAATGCTTGCTCACGTTGTGCGGTAATCCCTCGAAGAGACTTTTGAAACACAAGGTTTTGGTACAGTGTAAAATTGTTATCAGCGATTTTTTTTGTTTCATGGTAGGTTGCTATTATTCAGGTTTTTGCCGTCCACGGATATGATGCGCTGATGAGACCTAATCTGTTAAGGCTGTATTACACTTTTGACAAAGCGTCAAATATTTGTCACTATCTGACTGATAAAAATTTGGTCACAGATAATTGTTTGTCACTCTCCACTCTCACTCTCCAAAACTAAAACGTCGTTTGCACGAGTTGCGAAATTCACAGTGGGACTGTTATGCGTGGAATTTGCCAATTTATCCTATAATTCTAGGCATAAGAGTCCCACTGAACAATTTTTCTATAAACAACCGTAAATTAAATTCTCAAATGGAGTATTTGATTATTTTAATTGGATATGTTGGTCTTTAAGGTAATTTCAATCACGTAATTGTTTCTTGATATGCCATTTCGCTTCAGACGGCAAATACTTTTCAAATCTTCAATCGCATTTTTCTCAGCTGTCCGTTTTGGAACATGGAACAGTTATGAGTGGAACGGCAGTGTAACTCAAATCACTCTTCCGGCTGATACTGTGCTGGAGTACTGATCCACCAGGTTTAAAGCGAGGTTTCTCGACCTCTTTCGCTAATTATGCAATATTAGTTCTAGAGACAGCACGAGAAGTGATAGGCATGACAACGGAAACCACGCGTAGTGGGTGGATCGATGCTGAATGTCGAGAGGTGACGGTGGAGGAGAACCGAGCCTACGCCAACACATTAGTAGCAGCTAATCGTGTGACGCGTCACATGCGGGAGAAATGCTGGGAGGCAAGAGCTGCCGAAAAAAGGGTTCACCGCCTTAAGAAACGTGAGCACTACGATGGCGTCCTCGCGGAGGCGGAGAATTGCTTCACCAGGCACGACGCGAGGAGTTTCTATAGAACGATCAACGGAATCAGGAACCGGACCGTGCTAGTACATGCCATGTGTAATGACAGGGAGGGGAACAGGGAGGGGTTGGTAGCAACATTTTGAAGGGGTGTTGAACAGTGAGGAAAGTAGGAGAGTCGTCGAGCGGAACAGGATAGAAATTGGTTAGGCCAACATTGGTCGAGGTGAAGAATGCTAAGGAACCACAAAGCGGCTGTACGGATGGCTTACCGGTCGAACTTTTCAAAGCTGGGAGCGAGTGGCTGTGTAGTGCAATTCACCAGATTATCCTAAGGTTATAGTCTGAGGAGCAATTACCTACGGACTGGTTGGAAGGACTCATATGCCCTTTCTACAAGAATATAGACATAGACTCAACTGTAGTATTTATCGAGGCATAACCCTCCTCAATTCCGCTTACAAAACTCCCTTCCGTATCCTGTTCCAGCGACTGAGGCCGTTGCTGGAAGCCTTTGTTGGAAAATACCAATGCGGTTTTCGAGTGGGGCGATCTACAACGAACCAGATGTTTGTCTTGGGACAGATTCCCGACATGTTTCGAGAGTACAACTTGCAGACACATCGTCTGTTTATTGACTTTAAGGCGGCGTACAACACAGTGAAACGCAACGAGCTGTGGCGAATAATGCTAGAACATGGTTTCCCAACAAAATTAATTAAACTGTTACGTTCGACGCTTGACAGTTTCACATCATGCGTCAGGACAGCGTGTGAATTTTCGGACGCGTTTGTGACGTTAGATGGTCTGAATCTGACGGGCTCTCGAACTTGCTGTTCAACATAGCTTTGGAAGGTGCAATACGAAAAGCATGTGTGCAGAGGAGCGGCACCACTATCACGAAGTCTCACATGCTTCTGAGCTTCGCGGACGACATTGATTTAATTGGTGTTAACCGTAGAGCAGTTGAGGAAGCCTTTACGGCTCTCAAAAGGGAAGCTGCGAAAATTGGACTCTCCATAAACACTGCCAAACGGTGGCTGGTAGAGAGCGTGGTAGCCCGGCTGCGGCCCATCGAGAATTTCTGGGCAAATATGAAGCGCAAGATCTATTCCAACAATTTTGTCGCGAAAACGAAGAGCTTAAAAACATACCTACACGCATGTTCTCGTCCGCACAGTCACAACAGTCCAAGCGTTGAAGTCACCCGCCACCACCACCGGCGTTAAGCCCGTCAGCTCCGTAGTTACAAGGTTGACTATCTGAGCGAACCGATAGGCCAATGTGGCGGAGCGTATCAACTGCAGTAGAACACTCCGTTCACCTTGATAACAGCGTACCCTTCATTCAAAGTGTATACAGCCTCATGAACCAGGAACCTGCTCGTCGTCCTTATGGCCGCCATACTGGATTTATCCGCATCTCGGGCGTACTACAGAGTGCTTGGCGTATCATTTTCCGGATATTTTCCGGATCGTGGTGTAGAAGAGAAGGATTAAATATAAATCCATCTAAGACTACACTAGTACCGTTTACAAAAAGAAAGAAAACTAATCTCAACATTCTTTACTTAAACAGTGTTCTGCTGACATTCTCCATGGAAGTTAAATATCTTGGAGTAATCCTGGATAGTAAGCTTCTCTGGAACGCACACGTTAAACAAGTCTTAAACAAAGCTACCTGTGCTCTTTGGGCTTGCAAAAAGACTTTTGGGAAAAAATGGGGGCTTAAGCCTAGAATGATACAGTGGATCTACTCGGCTATAGTAAAACCCAGAATAACATATGCAGCTTTGATATGGTGGCCAAAAACCAAAGAAAAAACGACTCAACTCGAGTTTGAAAAACTGCAAAGGCTTGCCACTACAGCTATTACAGGGGCAATGGGTACCACTCCGTCTAAAGCCCTTGATGCTCTTCTCAACCTTCTGCCCTTATCTCAGACTATTCGACTAGATGCACTCAAAAGTGCAATTAGGTTATGTCGTACATATGCTCTCTTTGAAGGAGACCTAAATGGTCACCTACGAATTTTGAAGGAGTTTTATATAAATCCTCTAATACTAAAAAATGAAGATCTGATGGATAAAAAGTATGATTTCAACCATCTATTTATAGTTCTAGATCCAAGTCGTAGTGAATGGGAATGTGGAGGGCCCAGCACCCGAGATGGCTCAATAATATTCTACACTGATGGCTCAAAAATGGGAAATCGGGTAGGCATATCAGGCCCTGGAGTAAGTCTTTCAGTGGCGATGGGAACATGGCCCACGGTGTTCCAAGCTGAAATCTATGCCATTTTGGAATGTACTTGGATCTACTTGAAAAGAAAATATCGAAATGCTAACATATGCATTTTTTCCGATAGTCAAGCAGCCTTGAGCGCTTTGAAATCTGTTACTTGCACTTCCAAACTAGTTTGGGAATGTGTTAAAATGCTTCAACAACTAGCTACGCGCAACAAGGTAAACCTCTACTGGGTTCCTGGACACTGTGGTATCGAAGGTAATGAAAAAGCAGATGAGCTAGCAAGAGCTGGATCAGCAATGACACTTATTGGTCCTGAACCATTCTGTGGGGTTTCCTTTAGTGCCCTGAGAATGGAGCTATCAGAGTTGGAAAAAGGTCAGGTGCTGCTGAACTGGGAAAGCACTAAAATAGCTCGTCATGCGAAACGATACATCAAGCCTAACGCTTCGACTGCACTGAAACTGTTAAACCTTTCAAAGAAGGATCTGAGTACTTATACTGGGCTGATCACTGGTCACTGTCCGAGTAACTATCATCTAAAGCTAATAGGAAGGTTTGAAAATGACAATTGTCGCTTCTGTTACATAGAGAGTGAAAGTGCTCATCATTTGTTGTGCGAATGCCCAGCAATATTCAACAAACGGCGCAAATTTCTTAATAAGGGACTTCTAGAACCTTGGGAAATATGGGCTAGTTCTCCGAACAATGTTCTGAATTTTATTCGCAGTATAATACCTCATTGGGATAATGCCTTCAATGACAAAGGCGACTACTCAGACACATAGTAGTTGACTATACAGGTAAAGGCCTATAGTAAAAGAGGACACACCACAAAAGATCTAAACACTGGTCGCAGTGGTACAATGTCCCCAACAAGGAAAAAAAATCATTTTCCGGAACAGGCCAAACACTTGAAAGACTGCCTCGTAAAACCGATCACTGCGAAGTAAGGGTGTCTGTCTGCACCTCTATGGATGCAGTCACCCTCCTGGTCGGCCGCCACCAATCGTGCTACGAGTTCCTCGTGTTCTTTTCTGGTCTCTCCAAAATGGTGTTCCAAAGCAGGAGGAGGCCTTTTCTTCAGGTAATCGACTATGTTCCGTCTGTTCGCCAGGAACTCGATTATGGCATCGGCTTGTTCATAAATTTCTCGACGACCTTGACTAGCAAGCGACCGTCGACCGTGAAATCCGGTGTGGAAATAAGTGTGCTAGCCTTTCGACCTCCGGTTTTCCCTAGACTGCCGTAATCTCGCAGACTGACGTAAGCGCCATTTTTCAAATATGGGGTTCTTATGCCAATTTGTTCGTTATTCGAAGACCCATCTTTTAGTATCTTTCATTTAGTTGTTACTTACTCGTACGTTGCATAAAATCAAGAAAACAAAATGACGTATGCACCATTTCAATACAAAAGTGACAAGTAACCCGTTCGTTTTTGGGCCGTATTGAAAAACTGATCAAATGGATTTACGTCACAATGTTGTATCACGGCAGTACATCCGTCTCCGCTTTTTTTTCTGTGGAGACCGCAGAATTTTCTCACGCGCCAAGGGGTTTGGTAACCACCATACACTCGTCGTTGTTTTTTATTGTTGCTCAAGTTTAGTTAAATGGGTCCCCTTTCCATGATGGAGTAGTCGCCTATGTGTTCCCATGGGGCTGAAGCAGTTATATTATGGCCAAGGTAGGCCGCCATGGCGGCTCCGACTGGCGCGGCGTAAGTCAGGAACAACCATCTGTTCATACTCCTGCCTGGTTCCAAATTATTACTGTGGTATGTTTCCGGAAGGGTCACGTCTAGTTTCCCCAAGTCTTTGGTCGTTCCTCTGGAGACTAGCGGGGTGGGCTCTCACGACCTCTTTTCCCAAGGCTAGCTCGATCTCGAGGAAAAAACCCTTCTTCTCGAGGGCGGCTTTCTGACACCGATCAGAGATGCAGACGGCTCTATTGAAAACTCTCTCTAAATTAGGTATAGTTTTTATTCAGTAACTTTCAATTTGGGTGGGTGTGTGTGCGTAGGGGGCCGGCCGGCTGCTGAATCTGCCTCGGGTGATGACTCGGGGTGCTGGTTCTGACGGGTGATTTGCTTCGGGTGAAGGATTGGGCTGGTTCGCTCTGGTGAACGGTGGGTGAAATTCATTCATTCACTCTTGCCGCGCTGCGTTGCTTGGCGGTACTCTCGGGGACATGAACGCTCAGATCGGTAGGGAAGACATATGAAGACGAATGACAACGGCCAGCGATGCGTCAACTTCTCAGTTTCCCGAGGGCTGAAACTCCGAGTTTTTTTCATTCCCCGAAAGGACATCCACAAAACCACCTGGAGATCATCTGACCAGCGTACAGCAAACCAAATTGACCATATTTCTCATCAATGGCCGGCTCTTCTCAAACAATACAAACGTACGAACCAATCGCGGTGCGGCTATTGGACCACTACCTAGCTGCGGTATCTTTGCGCTCAAACTGATGACCGTATACCACGCGTGACATCGCCGAACCCCGCGGCTCAACATTAAGCATCTCCGGGACTGCTGAGGAATAGGCGCAACAGCTCGAAGCGGTACTACCCACGACGGAGGGGGTTGGCGCATCGCCTCTCGAGGAAGGCTGGTGCAGCATTCGCACAGCTATCGGGGAGACCGCAACGGCGACACTAGGAGTGGAAGCACCAATTGACAAAAACGACAGGTATGACGGGGAGTGCGAGGCAGCGATAATAGGGAAGAACCGGACCTGGGCGATATACCTAGGCAGGCCAGCGAGAAAGAACGAGGCCAATTACAAACGGGCACAGAACTACATAACTACGATTCTCAGACGAGAGAAGCTCCAGCAAAAACATCATGAACATGAGTAGCTGGAGCAGCTGTACCGTGCCAGTGAACCTAGGCTATGTGCCACAAGCCGACATGCAACGCAACTACACGGATGGGAATCTTCTCACGGACGCCAGCTTGGTAGCCGACGGATGAAAGGAGTATTTCGATGGACACCTAAATAACGGTACAGTAAACAGAAGCGAAGCAGGAACTAGGAGCGCCAGCAGCAGATGACCGAGTACCAGTCCCCGATGTTCATTAAGTTCTTTGTGAGGTCGGGAAGCTGAAGAACAACAAAGTCGCAGGCAAAGATAGACTTCCGAATGAGCACTTTAAATATTGTAGGGAGGTGCGTGCTAGATCGCTGCAATGGGTCATTTCCTGGATTTGGGAGGAGGTAAAACGGCCTGAGGAGAGGATGGAGGGAGTTGTATGCCCCATCTACAAGAAGAACGACAAGCTGGAGTTCCGCAACTACTGCGGTGACTCGCTTATTAATGCCACCTGCAGAATACTCTCACATACCCTGTTCCGTTATCTGTATCACCTTCAACCAGAAGATTCGTGGACCAAGTAGGCTTCATAGGAGCCCGTGCCACCACGGACCAGATCTTTTCTATCTGACAGATATTACAGAAATGTCGCGAGTACAACGTGCCCACACATCACATCTTCATCGACTTCACAGCGACCGACAATGTATTTTTGGATAAACTGACTCGATTCATCAAGGCCACCATGGCTCAATTGATATGCTACGTGCGTGTTTCGGGATGATGGACTTTCCCGATTGCAAACAAGCCGTTGCGGCTAAGACAAAATAAGTATTTCTTTTTTTTTTTTAAATTTTAACTGTTTTGTTTTTTATTCTACCACCAACAAAAGTTGACAGATTTTTGTTAACATTGTTATCTTCAATGTGTGAAGATAGTGTTATTTCATTATAAAATGGACTTTTTATCGAAAAGAATCAAACGTGAAAAATTTCAGCAAAATCGGAAATGACATTTAATTTTTAATTTATTTTTTCTACCAATGTTGACCAATTTTACATTAGTAATATCATAATTCAGGTTGTCAGCCCATCGGCGATTGATAAATGGGAATGGGGTTTCGTTTTCCCCACTGGGCCGTTATGAGAACAAAGAAGGAGATTGCTCTCTCTCCCTCTGACAATTCTGGTATTTGCAGTGAAAATCTATTCAGTATTTTTATTGAGCAAGAAGCTAAAGATGTTGAAAATTGTTATCAATGATGAAACGGTTGAAAATCAAATTAGTAATAAGGTCCTGCAAATTGATAAGTCTAGGAAGTATTTTGAAAGAAAAACAGTATTCAGGATATTATTTTTTGTTATTTTAGAACAGTTCTAGATATCTTACTTCTGTGAGAAATTTATCTACAATCGATTTGACATTAACAGATCAAAGTTGTTTATGTAGTGAATTGATACTTAATTTTTCCATATGACATAATTCAGTTTAAAACACAGATCTGTTTTCATATGTAAAATGGGTAAATGGGAAAAAGGGAAAAGCTCATACTGAGAACCTTTTGAATAATGAGTTATATATATTAAATCAAGTTAACATTGATTCCACTTCGGGCGCATTGTACATAATGCGCAATAATTGATGCCAGCAAACATTCTGTTCCAAAGGATCGAGTAAAATTTTTAGCAGCAGTGCTCACATAAACCTGTTTAAACTATTGATAGTGTTTTACTGAAAGAGACTGAACATGAATTTTACGTCTTGGAAGGAGATTAAACATGAGGTTCAATTTTGAGAAACCAAATCAACTTGGGATTAAAGACAAAAAATCAAAAACCCTTCTGGAAACTGTTGAAAACACTTCAAAAACTTCCAAAATCTATTCCAGTATTTGAAGAATTTTTTTTGAAACCAACATGAAGTCATTAGTCAATATATAAAACTATAATAATGATAAAATTTCTACCCAGTATTTTTTGCTGGTAGAACGATGGGATGCATGTATTTCCAAATTATGAAAAGATACAAATATAACCTCAATTTTCAAACCGGACATTGGAATTCAAAATCTAATCGATTTACTGTCGGAGCAGGTGTACCAGCTTCTTTGTAAAAAAGTCAAATGAGTGTGAAAAAACACTTTTATTCATAAATACACTTCACCCAGATTCCTGACATTATATCTAATCCCATTAATGCGTACTTTTGCATCGTGACAAATCGAAAATTAAGGCAGCAACTTTGAAGCAAATAAATCTAAATCCGCTGAAGGAGTGCACCGACAAACGAAGCTTTCATCCAAATTGCCACATTCCGCGCATTTTCCCCTGTTGACTAATAGCAATTATGTGTTAGCGCACACAAAGGGACAAGCGGAAATTCCGGAGAGCTGCAAGTGAAAAAATTCCCACCGCATTCCTATTCTGACACTTGCCAGAGTTGATGGATGAATCCTGACGTCGTCGTAGCCTCGACGGGGGGTGCATGCTGACACGCAAAAGCTGGACTCCTGTTTAGCCTGTGTGTACATGAGTGTATACCCTCTTCCACCCGTTCGATGTCAGAAAGGTCATCCACATTGCAACAGGGAAAATGGTTGGGCAGTGAAAAAAACCGCTTGTATCACACAATTTTCCTCGCTGAAAAGAAATACACCGAATAAAGGAAAAGCTCAATCTAGATTAAAGCTAATGAAAATTCTTGTTGCGCGCTTGTTGATGACGAATGCGAAAGGGTGGTTCAAAGTAGCTTCGTAAATCACCACTCGTAGCTTCTGTTTGACGGTAGAATTTTATATCCACCCTAGCTACCATTTCAACCTAAAAGTCATAAATCAAGACCGGTTGGTAAGACACCGAGAAGGCTCCGGAAAATAGCAATTTCATCAACTAACAGCAAATAGTGCACAATAGTGAGCGTGGCTTAGTACGCGGTAGGTTTATTTTCCGCCATTTAATGGATCCTGTACATAAATCATACACCTGTCCGACGATTGCGCCCGATAATGGTTGTTATCCAACGATGCACTCTGTGCTGAAAGAGCTAAGACTAGCGAGAAGAAATTCGGTGTGAGCGCCCGAAAAAGTGGATCGATTTTTTCTGTTTTGTAATCAATTATGAATCATACGTAACTTAACGTCTTTGTATTTTTCCGCCTCAATTTCGACAGATGACCGTAATTCGCCAATGACATGTTATTCGTCATGCAGCAAAACACAACACAAAACTGATTGCACTGATTGACATTGATGATATGGTGCCCCCCAAGAGACCGCTGCTTGAACTCTGCTTACGAGCGTGATTGCAATTAAGTGGCCCATAACGAATAAAAAAACCTAGGCAAAAAAATAAGTTTGCATGACAACCCCACTGTCATTTCGGCCTTTATTTAATTTTGTTTCTATACCACCCCCTCCTCTCTCCATAATTTCACAATGATATTGATATCATCGCGTTATCAGTGGCAATTGATCGAGGGCAGAAACAAATGCGCGAACATATGTCGCATCCGGCCTTTTCGCAGTTTTACTTTAAGGGAAATAGAGAGCGAAAGCCAAAAAAAATGGGACAAATGACATCAAAAGGGTTGTCGTGCTGCAATTGACCTCGCGACCAGGGGCTGCCAAGCAAGGGCAGTAACAAAAAAAAAAGGCGAAAACAAAAAATCAACCGTTAGCATCGAAAGCCTTTAATTATAAAATTAGTCATAGCGACGCCCGTTCACCGGGAATAATTAACAGGTGCTTGGCGGGCTATTCGCCGCCAGGGTGGATGAACTGTTTTTTTTTTCTTTGGTGCGAGTGCCGAAATCGCTGATGCAGCTCTCTTGTTTGCGGTAATAAATTAATTCCGGTGTAATCTCCGTATAAATTATGCAAATTGCGCTCAGCGCTGCTTGCTAGCCAGAAAACAGAAGGTTCGCAATCCTTTTCATTGCTTTATTTGTATGAGGAACGAGTTTTCTTAGTTCAAGGAAAATGTACTGTTGGTTAAATATAAGGGCATTTCCGAAATGTTATTAGCATTCATTTTTCAGATCAATAAATGCATTCAAAGGAAAACATGTCACATATTGAGAATAGATCAGATTCAAGTTTATGATTTTTGGCTCTGGGGTTTTGAATTTAGAATAATTGATTTATGGACTTTCTGGACTTTGTGAGTTAGTTTCACGCTCTTGAGTTTGTTAATTTTCTTGACGTTCTGTATTTATTCCTTCCTCAAATTTCTTGAAAGTCTTGAATCTATCATCCTTCCTGATTTTCTGGACCTTTTTTGCTTTTTCCTATCTTGAATTTTTTGTTACTGGATTTTCTGGTCTGTGGGATATCTTTTCAGTTTCGAAAATAGCATCGTAAAAAATATCGTATAAAACATATTTGTAACAATTTTGCTATTCATATTTGTAAAATATTTTCCACTAGTTTACCCCTTCAGACTAACAAAATTCAGCGCCAATTTTGCTCCTCTCAAAGCGTTCCCATTTCGGTGAACCGTCAGACAATGTCTCACTATAAACTAAACCCCAAAATATGCGAACCGGGCGCCCCAATGAACGGACAGCGAGCGAACGAACGAACGAGAACGGGAAGGAGACAAACAGACAGACAGTTTTATGCTTAATCCGAGGGCTTCGGGATTTCTCGCCGGGCGCTTTGTGTTTATTTATGGCTTATCTTATCCTTTTCATTCGGGCTCCCGGGCTCTCGGGCAATGGCAAAATTGCATCCGGTTCGAGGTGCAATGTTCGCTCTTCGTGCTAAGCGAGTGCAATAAAGTGGAAAAGCAGAAGCGATTAACGTGTCTCGATTGCGGTTGCACTCCAGAAAACGGGTTTTCCTGCCCCTGTACCAACCATGTTTGACGGATGGAGCCACATGGTGTTTGAGGGAAGAATTTTAATTTCTCCAAACCGGGTTTACGAGTCAAATCGTAAATGCAAATGGGTTTTCCCCCGCTTTCGTCTCCTCGTTTCAGCGGGACGGAGGCTTTCGCACCGCTGAGATCCGATGATGTGTGGATGAAAATTAATTAAACTTTGCTAGGACAATAGATTCATTACAGTTTGGGGGTGAGTTCCAGAATGGGAGAAAAAAATTTGAACACAACCGGAAGGACTCGTTCGATGTACGTGACAAACCAATTTCCATTTGCGGCCCTCAGGGGATGCCAGCAGTGGACGAGGCGTACGCGGACCTTTGTTTGCACCGCGCGTGAAACCTGCTGTAAAACCTCGTCCCTCGTGTTGGATCCTGGCAAGCAATGGACCTGTCCGTTTGGCCCAGTGGTCACAGTGGTCAAGCTGTCCATCAGTCGTGAATGCTATGTTGAAAAATGCTCCCATTTTTCACATTTTCCCAGCAGCCCGACAAGCACCGACGCGATGCCCTTGGGTTGTCACGGTTATTCTTTTTTTTTTTTTGTTAAGTCAATCGTGGTAAGAGAAGCGATTGTTTCCAGATGAAATGAGCGTGAAGTGCTGTCTCCTCTGAAATCCAGTACGGCTGGCGTTTTGTCTCCTCGTGCGCTAGCCAGATCCCATTTGGGGGGATTTTTTTGTGTTGCTTTCTATACAGCGGGCAATGCTTATCGCTGATGCTTTGGACGATTTGGAAAAGTGGTTGGAGAGACGAGTCGGCAAGTCTGGACTTTTTGATTGTTTCAATCGGTCAGTTTATTGTTTATCGCAGGAACGAACAATTCGTTTAGTTGAAGATATGACTAGAAAAAGAAAGTCGCGGTGGTTGGGTTGTATTTTTGCACACCTTCGATCGGAATAGTGTAGAAAGCAGTTCGTAATTCGGAGTAGTTGACAACACACCGGAAGTTGGAAAACAGAAAACCTTTTCCACACATATGTAAAGCATTTTTAATGGACATTTTCAATCCATCCCTAGTCGATAAAAGGCTTGTGACACAAGCGCTGCCCTCACCGGAACGAACGAATGTCGTAGCCTGAGTAATGACATTTCGCGTCTATCGAACAGAAGCGAGTGTAAACGAAGACACATACGGTCGCGCGTTTGTTAGGTTGCGCTTGCAGCAGAGCAAAACGGTAATGTTCAGAAGCGCGACGTGAATCGTCCCTTTGCAGGAAACCCTAACGGTCTCGGAGAGCATCAATTCCACGCGGTCAGTGGACATTCGATGCTGTGGCTTCCGGGGTATTCTGGGCAAATATTTACAATGTAAAACCATCTGTAGCGTGTAGAACGCGATGCAGGAGACTTGTCGTAACGTTGTGTACATACTACAAACGATAGAACCGTGAACAATATTTACCACTCGGACGATGGCGGTTTCTTTGGGGAAAAGGACGTGGTTTTTTAGCTGCGGTTCTAATGGTTTCCGTTTGCCTGTGAAGTTATCTTTAGAAAGTGGGAAATAAAACTTTGTTTGTTTAAAATGAAAGACTGTTATCGCGCAACAGATTCTTACCATTATGTCCTAAATATTCTAGATTTGATTAATAAAAATAATCGACCGCTTTCATTCTCTCAACCCAGCGGGAACTGAGTTTGGCTTCCCGAATCATCAACCTCGTATTCAACTTCGCAACCATCATTCAATCATTCCGAACACGAAACATAGCAACGCGTGATCATCAATCAAGTTAATTAATTAAACCGAATTGTTTGGCGCAGTTTCGTTGGATTTTCATCATTCATGTCACTTTTTGCGTAGTGAAAAACAGTGTTGCAAAAAGGGGTGCGATATGCGGAAAACATTTAACAGATACCATTTGAAGGTCTATTCAAATTAAAGTAGAATTCGTGCAAACTAAGTGAACTGAGAAAAAAAAATTATTAATCTGTTTGCACAAAAACATTTTTGTGTGCAATTTTCGTGTATTTAAACCCCTTTATTATTAATATCTTATATTCCAAAGGTCACATCGCTGGTAAACATAATCATCGTTATTGTCGTTCACACAAATTACCTTTTTTATTGCATCACGAACATGCGAAGTAATGGAAGCGGGTCATTAGAAACTTTACGCAATTGGTCAAGGGTAACGAGACAACCGACTTTACTATGCAGCAAGACCACTGGTATCCACCGAACCTTTTGCCAGGTGTTCATAAGGACGAAACCAATAACCATGTGCGCCGGTATATGCGCGAAAGACACTAGACGACCCTCATTGCATTATTATCCAGGTTAGCTGATGGAATCCTCCGATGGCCAGACACGTCTCTTCCGTCTAACTTAACCCGATACCCATCAGACGAATTCAGCAGCCCAGCAGCAGCCAATAAAAGGAGTAAAAGCCAAATAAAAGGAGGAATTTCTTTCATTTAGTCCACGTAACATTAAATCATTTCAAAAAACTCAGTTGTAACAATAAAATAGTAAGAATATAAGGCCAGCGTGACAGGCGATGTAAGTCTTTCTTTTAAAGAAGACTCACAGCATATCGAAGTGGGGGCAGATGTAACGTCACCCATCATTCCTCCCTCATTAGCCTTCAGGGTTCTGTCACTATATTTGACACGGCTAGAACCCGGAAAAGAACAGGTCTTCTACCGGGTGATAAAATGCAAACAAATATTATTATAGATAGAGATGCAAAGGTAAACTTGATCTCTGGCAACAACGATTGTAACACTTCCTTATCAAGGAGCTTCGTAGCCGCAAGGTTACAGAGTCCGCTTTGATAAGCGGGTGGTCGTGGGTTCGAATCTTAGTAGAATCAGGCCATTTGGTTGTCAGAGGATTTTAACATGGGTTCATTGTCAGGCTCTCCACGACATACCCTTCCTTCAAGCTGAATTCTATACACTGGGGTCTTTTTTACGCGATTGATCTTATCGCTTTTTAAAGGTTAGATTAGATATACTTAAACTAAACTTATTTGATACCGAGTACGAATAGTCTTCTAAATCACATAAAAATAATCCGCGTTATTGTAAAAAAATCGCGTTCAGTAAAACGCATAAAAACGAGCCGCGTAAAAAAAGACCCCAGTGTAGTACCCCTGCTAGCTTTCATCCTAACAAAAATAAGTTCCTCTTATAATAAAACTGTTCTGAGTCACGTATAATAGTTCACTTCAGGGAATTGTGATTATGGCACGATTTTGGCTGGAGGAACGAGGTTTCGATAAGACTCCTTCCTCTTGACATAATAAACCCTTCTTAGAATAAACCTGGCCAGAGAAGAACGTTAGGTAAAGTCTCACTCCAGGAAATTGTAATTTGGCGATATTGGTAGGATAGAAAGAAGCTCGGTATTGTAGAACAGTAAGCTTGAAACGGAAGGGTAAAAATCTCACACACAAGCACGGATATAAATGAAAAAGCGTGTCAATATCACAATAGATCAAATGTCTCTGGTCGCAGTGATGAGTCTACACAGAGAAAAAAAACATTTTCTTCTTTCCTTCCCTGATGACTGTAAGGACATGGCCGTTGTCGATCTTCACAAAAGCAGAAGCTATTGAACTATTGAACATTGAAGATAGTGAATTAATCCCAAATTGCCATCTATATGGGATTAATTCACTATCTTCAATGTTCAATAATTCAATAGCTTCTGCTTTTTTTAATCCCAAATAGCCATCTTTATGCAGCGTACGATTCAGTTAAGAGAAATGAGTCCTGGCAGATTATGATCGAACATGGCTTCCCAACAAAGCTGATTAGGCTGATACGTGCCACCCTTGAAGGTTCTACATCAAGCGTCAGGATAGCCGGTGAGATATCGGACTCTTTCGTGACGTTAGATGGTTTGAAGCAGGGTGACGAGCTGTCGAACTAATTGTTCAATATTGCATTGGAAGATGCCATACGGAGGGCTGGTGTGCAGAGAAGCGGCACTATCATTACGAAGTCGCACATGCTTCTCGGTTTTGCGGACGATATCGACATCATTGATATCAACCGTAGAGCTGTGCAAGAGGCTTTCGAACCTCTCAGGAGGGAAGCTGCGAGATTAGGGCTTGTCATAAACTCTGCCAAAACAAAATACATGGTGGCTGGCAGAGTGCGTGGTAGTCCGTCGGAGGTTGGTGCTGCGGTGGTGGTAGATGGGGAACCATTCGTAGTGGTCGACGAATTTATTTACCTGGGAACATTAGTGACATGTGACAACGAGGTTAGCCGTGAGATAATGAGGCAGATAGCAGCCGCAAACAGGGCCTTTTACGGATTACGTAACCAGCTAAGGTCCCGCAGTCTGCAAATCCGTACTAAACTTGCACTCTATAAAAGACTGATTCTTTCCGTGGCTCTCTACGGTCATGAATCATGGACACTGAAAGAGGCTGATCGGCGAGCTCTTGATGTTTTGAGCGTAGGATTTAGCGTTCAATCCTTGGCGGCAAACTAGAAAATGGTGTTTGACGCAGACGCATGAACCATGAAGTGTACCAGGCATACAAATCGGCGGATATAGTCAAGCGGATAAAACACGGCAGGCTTCAGTGGGCTGAGCATGTAGCGAGAATGCTGGATGAGCTTCAAGCGAATATTCAGCAGAAATCCTGATAGAGGTCTTCAACTTAGACCCCGCACTCGTTGGATGTGTGCTGTCGACGAGGATGCACGCGACATAGGTGTTAGGGGCGATTGGAGGATAGCAGCCCAAGACCGAGGGACATGGCTACGTATTTTGGATTCGGCACTGGATCGATAATCAGTCTGTCGCCTTAAAAGTGAAGTAGAGTAAGTAATTGCATATTTTATTAACTATAATTTTACATTTGTAACATGTTACACGGCTCTGTGATGGTGAATGCCAATTGAGGCTAAAATAAACGTTGCAAATTTAAAAAAAACCTAAAAACAATTTTTTAGAAAGTCGAAATCTTCTTCAAAAATGCTATAAATAACATTATCTTTCAACTTAGAGCTGGGCACCTTGACTTTTTCATCATCGATTTTTTGGGACACCCTAGTGTACACCACAACATGCACAAATCGGTATATGAAGTTATTCGTCCTAGTTACACAAAGGGAATAGATCGAGTTATATTCGTACTCATATGAATCATGAATAAGATTTTTTGTCAGAAAAAGAGCAGGGACTGTTTGTAGTAATTTGTAGATTCTAATGTCACTTTGTAACGATGTCTGCAACGTTGAGCTTGGTTGGAACCCAGCGGAAACGTGCTGCTAAGCGGACAATACCCCGCCAACCATAACGGCTACGTAACTAGAACCATACGCTACGTGCCCACGATCGATGATACGAAGATGTGTCGTTTTTGAACTATTTTCATGAGCGAACGCCTAGAACTGCCGCCTTCAGTTTGAGTCGAGGAATGGAGAGCGTCTTCAGCGGAGAAACAATCGATTTGCATTTAGCAAGCGCCACTTTTCTTCCGTAATTCGGACTAAAGGCCGAAGCCAAACGGATTGGACTGGTCATCAATGCATCGAAGACGAAGTACATGAAAGGAAGGGGTTCACGAGAAGACAGTGCTAGCCGCCCACCTTGAGTTCAAGTTGGTGGTGATGAAATCGAGGTGTTCGATGAATACCAGCAGAGAAATTCAACGGCGCATTATGGCAGGAAGTTGTGCATACTTTGGTGATCGGAGGACGCTCTGATCGAGTAGAATTCGTCGCCGCACCAAGTTAGCCATCTACAAGGCGCTGAACAGACCGGTAGTCCTCTACGGGCATGAGACATGGACTATGCTTGTGGAGGACCATGGCCCTTGCAGTCTTCAAGCGGAAGGTGTTGCGTACCATCTTCGGTGGACTGCAGATGGAGAATGGAAAGTGGAGAAGGTGAATGAACCACGAACTGCAGGAGCTGCTTGGAAAGCCATCTATCGCCCACACCGCTGAGATTGGCAGGTTGCGGTGGGCTGAGCATGTTGTAAAGATGTCGAATGACAGCCCGGTAAAGATGATTCTTGAAACCAATCCGTCAGGGACGAGACGGAGAGGTGCACAGCGGGCGAGGTGGATCGATCAGGTGGAAGATGACCTACGGACCCTACGCAGATTGCAGCCATGGACCGAGTGGAATGGAGGCGACTCTTACGTACAACAAAGGCCACACCACCGCTTGGGACTGTTTGGTAACTTCTCTTTCGCGGTCTGTCTTCAAGCACCCAGCACTACACCGATAGGCGTAAGCGGTTTCTCCTGCGTCAACAAAAACGTGGATTTGTAGACGAGAGTAGTCTTCTGTCGATCGAAGGCAAATTGAAACGTCGATTTTGGGTGGTGTAGAATTTCTTGACTCCAGCCGGTTCCACTTACCAGCTCCTGGATAAGTTTTGTATCGTGAACAAGGTTTGGATGCAAGATGGCCGGTAGATCATCGCGTGTTCCGATTCGTACTTGTCTTCTCATTACAGATGAAGGCTTTTGTGACTCCTCTTCAGCTACTTCATTTATTCCTCGCAGTACTTCGGGTTCGTTGGACAGGAATCGTCGGAGAGTAAAGCTTTCCGTGGGGTGTATTAGTTCGATCTCTTCCTGACTGCGATACAGGGACTCGATCGTCTCGAAGCTGTCCAAGTAATCGTTGGTAATAATAATGGTTTTCTTGATGTATTCTGCAGCTTCTGGATACTCGCTAGCAAACTCGTCTGCGTTGAAGATTTCCATGTACTGCACCGACACCGGGGAACAGAACGACCCAAATATAGCGAATTACAGGCCCGATGTGGGAGGGGCAAGGGGGCAAATGCCAAGGGCCTCCTGACTCAAGGGGCGTCAGACGCAGCGATGAGCTTTTTCTAGCTTGTCACCTTCCAGCGAAGTGAAGGCGTAGCACAAGTTTTCGGTAATTTTTTTGAACAAAAAGGGCCCCACAAAAAAATTTTCCTCGGGCCCCCCAACGCCCAAATCCTGCTCTGGCGAAGTCTATGGCAACTAGAGGATTGTCCGAAGGACAGTACCAAAGAAAAAAAGTATGCGATTAGTGTTCAGAAAAACACGTTTTCAACTGATAGAACATTAGCATGACGTGATCAGTTTAAATTGACAAAATAGACTGAGAACCATCGGGAACGGAGTTAGTCGTGTCCCTTCAGGAGATGGAAGTTGAAAGAGACTTTCTCTACTTTGATTTCTGCATCTCAGATCAACCGAATTTTGTCTGTTTTTTTTTTGTAGGTTTATCGGCTTAATCAGTCCGTGTATAGAAGCAAAAACGATTTTTTGTTTCTTAAACCGACAGTTTCGGTGACTTTATTTCACCTTTTTCAAGGAGTAAAAAGGTGAAATAAAGTCACCGAAACTGTCGGATTAAGAAACAAAAAATCGTTTTTGCTTCTAAACACGGACTGATTAAGCCGATAAACCTACAAAATTAACCGCTACTATCGACATACAAACAAGTTTTTTTTTGGGTGGGGGAGAGGGGTTTGTGATGGCACCTAGAGGAAGGAATTTCTAATTTCGTTGTTCGTGGTTGAAAGAAAGGTTTCAGTATGCTACCTTACCAGGGTCGCGATACCTACATCCTGCTGATGTGATGGTTGGATACAGTATTCCATAATTCAGCCGCCCGCTCAGGATCAGACGCTGATGTACGCCGCCCCTATGATGGGAATAATGGGCACACATATATGTGGTAACCAGGGAAATTTGGATCGTTAGTGTAGAACAGCAACCCGGTTTCGGCCATGTTGTCTCATGTAGTAACTGCATCGCTTGTTTTGCCTCTGCAAACTCCAACCTATGATTTGGAGCAGTTATGCTCGTATCTTCAAGAGTGATAAAATTTGACTTTATTTTCAGCTCTGATTAGTCGAAATCTGTGTTCAATACATGGTTCGACATTTTTCAATTGTACAATAGTTTACGCCATAAATTGGCAATTTACCGCATTTTGGTGGCCGTTCATATAATTATTCAACCGATTGCTGCAAAACGCAGGAAATCCGTTGACAACTAATCGTGTGATAAGCGTTTAAAATGGGACATGTTTTTTTGGTTCAAGATTTTTGTTTTACTCTCCTATACAGATCTTTTTTAAAAAGTATTTTAGAAATAATTAATTTCTATGTTCGCAACAAGTGGTTATGATTTCACACAGATAATACGAAAATTTAACCAGACCCATCAGTTTCAACTCAATAACAAGCTATCCACAAAAAATAAATCAAATGTGCCGAATATCGACTGATTGATGTCAAATGTTAAAAGTCGAGTCCTAAACTCTAAATGTTGAATAATGATCGAAGGTTCAGAGTCACAAGCTACATAAGGTTGGGTAAGTTTTCGATACAGTTCAGACTAATTAATAAAACTGAGGGGTTAGAGTCATTTTTACAGCCTTTTTTTAAAATTATCTAAATTTAAGCCCTGGAAAGATAACCTTATTTTGCCATTAAATTGATGCAGGAATTTTAAATTATTAAAGTTTTTGTTCGAAATTTAATAATGAGTGATCATTTAGGTGTTAACCCATCGATACATAACAAATACCAGAATTCAGTTTTTTGTAAGACGAGAACGTTTTCGAACTATTCGAAAAAGAAGAGGGCAATGCCACTCAAAGCAAGGAGTCAAATTGACGCAGACTATCTCTGCAGAGTTAAAGCTGCATAACTGTTAACAGACAGCGGTTAACGAATTTCCAATGGCTACAACTGCATATAGCCAAAACTTCACCCCGCTCTGAACTAATTTTCTACTGATTGTATCGAAAAGTCATTGGATAATTTTATAAGTCGTACAAAACATCAAAACCGTGTCCAATGCCCCTTTAGTTTTTATAATCCTCAACAACTCCGTGAACAACATAAGCTGACTTTTTCGTGATTTGAAAACGTTCGACACTTATCGCGCTGCGAACGAACGTTACCCCGCCGCAGGTCGGGGGTTTAATGGTTCGTTATCTATTATTCAGCATGTCCCTAAAAGTACTCACTATCCTGTCGAAAGATAGATCGGTTCCCTTTTGTGTCCAGAGCCAGTATTACAGGTGGTCATTTTTCGCTGGCTGCTATCCTTAATGGGAAAACATGACTTTCGATGCTGAACCCGTCGTTTAATGATACTTTCCAGTTTTTCCAGAGCTCATGCTTTAGATTAGATTATCGGCAGTATAACCCGTTTGTAATTAACTTTATGGACTTCGGAATGGCGGTGGAACGCGAGAAAAATTAGCTGACTTCTTCAGTATTCTTGAAACCAGACGGTTTGATACGTTCCAAGATCATGAAAGTGAAATAAAACCATTAAAAAACTATAAACTTATCTCCTATTGGGCAGCGAATTCTTCCCCGGGGCGGTCGACTGACAATAAACTTCCAGCATCGGTCTGGCACTCATCAAAACCGGGCACCCTCCGGAGAAAGAAAGCGGCTGGCGCAATCGGTTAGGTGTTGGCTCTTTATCAGAACAGAGCACCATTTTACGAGCGTGTTGTCCAGGACATTAACTTCTACACGGCACCCCACCCAGAAACCCGTGTCGAAAAGGGTTAAATGAGTTAATAATAATGCCCCGGCTTTCTTCTTGCGGTTGGTTGGCTCTGATTGTGAAGGTGTGTGGCTGGTTTCTTGGATTACCGAAATGTTAACCGGAACGGAAATCCCAGGGCATCTGTCTTCGTCAGTCAAGGAAGGTTCTTTGTGTCGTACCAGTAGGACATAACCAGCCGCCTAATCCCCGGGTCCTTAAATATTCACCACTGCTTTATCCCGGGTTTTTGAGCAAATCCAATTCCTTCGAACGAGAAGCGCTCAATCAAAACTAGCTTTCATATGGTCCCGCTAGGTTATGCAGACTGCCAAGAAGGACATTAAATTTTCTCTCTAATCCTTGCCCGGTCTGGCTGGATGGCGCAGGTTTCGTCAAAAACTAGGGAACGCTCCGGCTGATACCCTCCGAAGGAATAATATGTTATACACATTTTAAATAATCATATTTTTTACGATCAAAAATTTTACGAGCTCCCGGGTGGTCGTAAAAAAGTTTGCCACCCGACCGACCAAACGAGCAACGGAATGTGACGGAAAAACGGGACACTTTTCCTGCTGGCCGAAAGCCAGCCAAGCTGGAAGCGTTTTTTCGCCTTTCGCATGACGAAGGGCTTGGATGCGGTGTGTCCTACTACCGACGGGACGGAACGGTTGCTTGTTGACGAAATACAACAGTCGTGCACTTGGTTGCATTCGGTGAGCGCAGCGTTGATGTTCAACCGGCTGGAACGAATGAAGATAGCCAGGATAACCAACCACGGGTGGACGACAGAGTAGAAAACAGAGTCGTAGTTTGGATTATAGTTGGAAAAAAATATAAAAATCTCCGAATCAAATCCATCTCTGCTGATTTTCCACGAAATTTCCCATTCCAATCAAAAGCGCTTACCAAACCACGTCATCCTCGTTCGAAATAGCATTTGCTCATCGAATTAAACTAAAGCGCCATCGACCTTCCCAGGCCATAGGACAAGGGGAATAGCCGAACGTAGGGTAACCCTTTTTACCAACCTGCTTTGACGGTAGCATTTTTTTTTGACCAGAAGTGACTGGCGATGAATGAAAAACTGCGCTGTTCGGAAAATATGATAATCAGAAGAAAAAAAAACGGGTCATAAATTATGTAGCAGAACCGAGATATATATTTTGCAATTCTGATGGATCAACCTGCTGCCCGGGGATGGAGACCTGTTTATCTTTTTATTTGCGTACTTCTTACCCTTGTGGCTGAAATGAATAACGAACTCTAGCAGAAGTTCCACTTTTCGATACGGTCGTAAAAATAATACAAGGACACCGCGACGTTGGTCGATAAGACCGAGGCCATTGTTGGTGGCTCGTTTACGACCGAAAAGGACTGTAAATGTCGTGCGCTGCAATATTTAGTTTCAGAAGCTACAAATACGTCTTTTTATTTTAAACTACTAATCATGCTAAATCTGAACCTGATAATATACTGCGTTATGACTTTGGATACGTGGAGCAATTTATTGCTAGTTTAAACACATTATCTTTAGGCTGTCATCACTGGCCAGCAATAAATCACTCACTGTTGCCGCCAACTGCGAGCCGTAATTGTAGGGTAATGTATCATTTTTGGAACAATTTTTACAGGTGCATCGTTGTGCTTGCTTCATTTTGGGTGTAAGTGAAAGAATAGTATATTAAAAAATTCACGATTCAGATCTCGATGTATTCAGTACTAATTAATTGTCCCCGGAGTTGGTTGGGATAAAAGGTTTCAAAATTTAGAATCAGTTCTTTTATTACACTGCTGTATGATTTTTGACTATTCTACGACGTTTTTGGGATTACAAAATGACATTTGAGGTTGACTTTCTGGTATTTGGCAGATTCCAAATGAAATTGAATTTATATTTGGTAATAAAACTGAATTATGTATCCCTAAAACGCCTTTTAGGGAATTCTAGCCAATGTTTTCATTATTTATAATATTTTCTTGATATTATTTGCGACAACTTTTGCCTTCTCGATTTTAGAAAAAAATATTTTCTCTCTTCATAATTGTTTCTACGTGGATTTTTCGAAAAGCCGTCGGTATGTTTTTATTAGGTATATTATCTTGTTCAAATCTTTTATTCAGAGTGTGGAATAAATTTCCTCAATCCAATTCAGTAGAATATTCACTAATTCGACCTGACCTTTTTATTTTCCGTGTGAGTGTGTAAAGATTAAAATATGAAAAATTTTAGCTAGTTATTTCAAATTTAACCAGACATATTATTTATTTTTAACTTTTCTGCTCTCAAAGCTTCGAGAGCGTTTTTTTTTGTGTTACCACCAAATAGGATCATTTCCGGGTAATGCCATCTTTTATTTCTCAGAAGTAGACCGCGACCGAGACTTCTTTACGTTCTTTCCAGAAATCTTTAACCATGTATCTGTCAGTGAAATTTCTCAACTCAAAGCTTTAGATGCATCAAAAGGGTCTGGACCTGACGGAATTGCTCCCATGTTCTTTTAGAATTTTTCTGAAATTATTTACTTACAGTTCCATTAGAACACCTTTTCAATTTCCCTGGGAAATTCTCCGAATCCTTTAAATGTGTTTAGTTGGGGCTCTTTTTTTTTGAATCCTATGCGAAACCTTGCGTCCGTAACTATCATTTGTAAATGCATTTGTAAATGACAAAATTTTTCAGCATGTAAAAAATTATATCACTAGTAATCAGGCATGGCTTTTTTAAAGGTCACTCGACGACCTCGAATCTTTTGGAATTTTTCGAATCAACGCAATGGATGATGGTAGGCACGTAAAAACTCTTTATACCAAATTCAGTAAAGCATTTGGCCGAATAGACATGCCATTATTACTCTTTTTACTGCAAAAACTTGCATTGGCTTCTCAACTTCTGTGTTGGCTTCGGTCATATTTAGCAAATCGCAAATAAGTAGTGCGCTTTCAAAACATATTCTCAAGACCAATTTCAGTCGCCTCTGAGATGAACCAGGGTTCGCATTTGGGTCCACTTTTTTCATTTTGTATGTAAATGACATTTCCCTCATACGCAGACGACATGAAACTCTGAATGGAAATCAGCAACTCTAGCGACGCAGAACAACTCCAGAAAGAAGTCAATTTGCTGTATACTTGGTGCAATAAAAGCCTACTCTAACTCAATGTCAATGTCGTATGGGGAGCTCCGTAGCCGCAAGGTTACAGAGTCCGCTTTGGTAAACGGGTGGTCGTGAGTTCGAATCTTAAGCATTGGTTTATTCTCAGGCTCCCCACCATGTACTTTTCCTTCAATCTGGATTCTACAGTACCCCTGTTGACTCTCCTCCTAACAAAAATAAGTCCCTATTATAATAAAACTGGTGTGAGTAACATATGAAAGTTCTCTCCGGGGAATTATAACTAGACGATATTGTTAGGATGGACAGAGGCTCGGTATAGTAGAGCAGCAAGCTTGAAACGGAAAGGTTATTACACACAAGCACTGATATGAATGATAAGCGTTTCACTTACTTCAATAGTGTTACTGCTAATAATATGAAGTGCGGAGTATAGAAAACACCTGGGCAATATCACAATAGATCTAAGCTCTGGTCGCAGTGATGAGTCCACACAAAAAAAAACTCAATGTCAAAAATGTAACGCAATAACATTTACTTAGTCGAAACATTGACATACCACAACAAGGTAACATCTCTAGGAAATAGAACTGTACAAAAATACAAGATTGTCAGGCAATTGGGAGGATCCCAAACACCAAGCTAACTTTTGCAGAACACTTGAACTCGATCATCAAATTATTGTATATTACATATGTAAGATCTATTGTGTAAAATTTTAATGTCATATAGAATCCTTATGCCGTCGCATACGAAAAATGCGTAAAATCAGTCCAAAAACAATTCCTTTTATACGCGCTTCGCAACTTGCAGTGAACTGCATTTCCTTTGCCATCGTATGAAGCACGTTGCATGCTCATTAATCTGCAAACAAAAAATAAGTGAAGAACAAATCATGCAAAAAATAGTTTCATAAATCGCATGATGCATCAATATAATCTATATTGTAACAATGTCATAATATTGTCAAAAGAACAAACCAACACGTAAGAAAATCAGTGTAAACATAACGACTAACTACTGTAAAGAAATATTGTATGTAGTCTACACTTGCTTGACGAAAATTTCAATTCTCCTCATTTCGGTGGACGCGTAGCTAATTTTACGAAGGGCTGCTACAAAAACGAAAGTAATCCGTTGAAAACTAGTCGAGTTATAAGCATTCGAAATTGGACAAAATTTATGTGATTTTTATTGTACACTAGGGTGTCCCAAAAAAATCGATGTTGAAAAAGTCAAGGTGCTCAGCCCTAAATTGAAAGATAATGTTATTTATAGCATTTTTGTAGAAAATTTCCACTTTCTAAAAAATTGTTTTCAGGTTGCCCAAACGTGATTTATGAAAAAATGGCTTTTTCAAGCTACACTACCACTCTTTTACATTTTTTTTCAAATCTGTTCAATTCTTAAATTTTTTCATATTTTTTTTTTATTTTTGTGGGGTTGTTTTTGAATATTTTTCATGGTTCAGTTCTGCATTGCATTCAGTTTTTATACTCACAGAGCCCATTAAACATCTCAGAAAAAATATTTTTTATATTATGACTTTTAGATAAAACCCTTCAAAACCCAAATAAAAAAAACTTTTGATCAAGAACTGAAATTTCCTTTGCAAAACGGGATTTACGACGAAAATTTACATGAAAAAAAATACCAGATATCTTATCGGGGGGCTGAGATATTGGCATTTTTATATGTGATGGAAAACTACGCATTTTAACAAAAATGTTAAATAACTGTTTTATTTTGAGAGAGATAAAATAACGATGTTCAGAAAACAAATGTATTTTTGGATGACTGATAACATAGTAGAAGGTTGAAAAATACGGCAAAACCTGCGAAAAAAGTTAGAACAAAAATTGTGATTTTTAGTGCCTTCTAATAGAAAACTCAATGTTGCTCATAATCTATAAGAGATAGAAACATGATCTTTTCAGTAAAGTTTCTTGTTTTAAAATAACCTTAAACTTTGTCGAAGACACTTTCCGTCTATCTTATTCCGATTAGGAAGTAAATTTTTTATCTCACTCATTGGTGGATTGATCACCAACCTTCCTACATTAGAAGATGTATTTTTGAATATCCTGAAACTCCTTCGAACTTACCTTATGGCTAAAATCAACATCCTAATCACTATTTAGGAAATTATACGCACAAACGGCAAAATAAAACACTGTGCAATGGAGATATTTTGCTTTTGACAAAATGTATAGTTTTCCATCACATGTAAAAACGTCGATATCTCAGCTCCCCGATAAGATATCAAGGATCTTTTTTCATGTAAATTTTCGTCTTGAGTTCCACTTTGCAGTAACAATTTCAGTTTTTGATCGAACAAAAAATCTATATGTGTTTTGAAGGGTTTTATCTAAAAATTATAAGGAAAATTCACTTTTTTGTGATGTTCAGTGGGCTCTGTGAGTCAAATAATTGAATGCGATGCTAAACCAAACCATGCAAAATATTCAAACACAACCCCACAAAAATAAAAAATATATGGGAAAATTTAGGAATCGAACAGGTTTGAAAAAAGTACAGAAGAGTGGTAATGTAGCTTAAAAAAGTCATTTTTTCATAAATCACGTTTGGGCAACCTGAAAACGACCTTTTAGAAAGTCAAAATGTTCTACAAAAATGCTATAAATAACATTATCTTTCAATTTAGGGCTGAGCACCTTGACTTTTTCAATATCGATTTTTTTTGGGATACCCTATTGTACTTGTCGAAAAACGTATTTCTACGTCAAAAAAAAATTAGATTGAACCGATCCGATCGTCATACCCAGGGGTCTCGCCATAGAAGCTTACGTAGGGCAAAGCGAACAAACTTCCGCTGAACGGCTTCAATCCTCTGTGTGTGTGACACCAAATTATTCAACATATTCCAGCATTTGACGTACCAGAGCACAGAATAGAGACTTTTTTAGGCAATAAATGTCGCTGGATTTCTTGGAAAATCTCAAGATAAATCCTAACTGGGAAAAAGTCATCGAAACGATGAATGAAATGTGTTCTTCAAAGTTTAGCCTCGAATCAAGTAGCAATCCTAATTCTTTTGCTGTCGTTTCACGCTTCAACTCAGTACCAAAAAGCGAGTAGTTGTGATGGAATAGAGCACGCTTACGGCCAAACAAAATTGCTGAGCATTCAGACACGTTCAGGGACATCCCAGCCAACAATTTGGTCCGTATATTTAAGTTGTTGTTGAGATATAAGCACCCTTGTACAATCTGATAAAGTTGTATATAACGTTCTATATGAGCTTATAAGTACCAAAGTGGGGGCAATATACGTACCAAAATGGTTCGCGCAGTTAAAGATATACAACTTTTTATTCCATTTCTATTGCTATAATTCAAGCATACATACAATTCCGTTTCACCTGTATTATGATTCTACCACGATGCTCTACGATCTTAAACGCAGCAGTTTGTAACCTGTACTGCGAATAAATTTTGCATTGTATACAACCTAAATTTTCCAAATAATAAAAAAAAAACATAAAATTGAGTTAGCAACAATTTCATTTATATTTTTTTTAATGAGAAGTGCGCGTACCATTACATTCTTTGGTATGTATCAATATTATTGAGGTTGGATGCGGCATTTTTCTTTATTATATTTTACAAGGCTGTGTTCAGCCTCGAACCCCCAACGTTCCGATCACTGCTCTTATTCCCTATCCTCAGAGTCATTTTACGATGCTGCATGTCATTGAATTTTATCTAGTACTGTTGAATGCTTCAAATCGTATGAACCTGTAAATCGTATATAATGTCACTTATTGTCTTCAATGTTGACCCAAATCTATTTATAGACTCTGATGTCAATATGTAACTCAATATTACCTCATATACGAAGGAATAATAACATGCGATCTGCATTGACCTTCTTTTCAACTGTTATGCGATTCAAGCAAATGCAATCAACAAAAATTAAAAATCTTTCAAGGCGTTGCCCATGATTATGTGAAACCCGACTGTATGTGCTGTATTTTTTTGGGTGATTTTTCTTTTAGTCAAAACTGCGTTCATGATTTATACCCTGTTCTTCAAATCTTTTAGGAACTAGATTTTTAAAACCAGAATTGCTGAAAGGGACATTTTAATTTAAATTAAATTTGACATAAAAATGGTATCATTTTATACCATTCAACGATTTCGTGTTTCATAATAGACGATTTTAACTGTCATGAGATAGTAAATTGTATAAAATTCATTATGCAATCCTCTTACAACTGTTATAGGAGTTTTCAAGGAATATTCTTTTTCCTTTTTGTCCCCTTTCTCTCTTTCTCTCTTTTTCTTTTTTTTGCTCACCAACTCATTTTTTTCTTTCTCTTCCACTCCCTCTTCTTCTCCATACTATCTCAATTTCTATGTCTCTGTCTTTTTTTCTTTCTCGGTTCCTCTCTTTATTCAACAATTAAAACAACTTCTAATCTCCGGTAAAATGCGTTTCTGTTACAGCCCCGCAGAACGTATAACTCGGTTTTTCTTAATAGATATTTTGTAGCATATGGCAGAAGTCACCAAAGCATGCAAAGTTTCCAAAAATGATCCACCACACTTTTTCAAATCAAAAGTGGCTGAACATGTATTTAACGACATCCACTAACTTCGGATAATATTCACCTGCTTCGCCCCGTTAATAATTTATGGAAATTGGACGTATCTGAAAGTTTAGAAATCTACAAACAACATCCATCCACACTGCTCAATAAAGACGTAGGTAATCATTTTTCATGGCTTTTCAAAATACTACCCAAAAAACCCTAGATCCAGTACAGGACAAAAAACAACCACAACATATGACTACTTAACTTCAATTTAGGATTTTTTCGTCTACCTACTTCTACCTACACGCATATAAAAAGGGGTAACTCAGTTATGCTCTTCAACAGTCCACATAAGCACTGATGGTGGTTGCATGTAGCAGGCGAAATACGTATCTGCGGACGGTATTCGATTAGAGGGTATTCGTTTTTTTTTGTAGTAGAATTAAATGGAAACATAACCTATTCTCAATATTCAATAAAGTATATTTCAAAACCTCTACAGAGTTTCGTTAAAGCACTGACCGAATTTTTTTCGCTGCAGCTTTAATGCTGCTTCTTCTAACTTTTTGATTCTCCTGGCGTTGCGCTGCCACCTTCATACTATGACGATTATTATCGTCTATGGCGTATCCCGTTGTTTCATGGGTGGAGATGTTATTCTCCACCGCTACTTCTGTGTCGGACGAAAATGGCCACATCTCGGATTACGTGTGATATCCACTTACGGTTGCTTTTGGATGATGGCTTGGTGCGGTGTATTAGCGTTGGCACCTTAATATTGCGCACTCATTTTTGGTGCGCGGACTGCTTTCTGAGTCCGAGTCGCTTTGCGACAATGTTATTTGGTTGCACATTTAATGCTGACTATTCCTTTGGTGTGTTGATAGTTAATCGAAATTGAGTTCCTTCGGCCCAGTCTATAATGGTTTGCTCGTACCACATTGTTTTCGTTGCATTTCCATAGCGGTAGAGCCGGTATAGGCAGTAGCTCACCTCCGCGTTCCTGGCCTACCCTTTAACCAACACCAGGAGTATATTTCTCGAGAAGTTTACAATTACCCAACTGTATTCCTAGTTAGTACAAGTTTTTAATCGTCAACCCCACAGTTGCTGCTTGAAATAAAAGTTACAAGATATATTGAGCACATCAATTGACGGCTAAGACAGATAATTGAGTTCGATAAATTGCCCATGAAAACTAGTTATAAAAGCAAAAGCGGCTATCCACTAGATTTACCGAAACGTTCGCTATAGCGGACGAGAACATATGAGTAGGCATGTTTTTGAGTTCTTTCTTCGTTTTATTTATCAATTCCTCCTCAGATTTCGCGACAAAATCATTGGAGTAGATCTTACGTTTCCGACTTCCCCAGATGTCCTCGATGGGACGCAACTCGAGGACTTTGGGTGTGTTCGCCAACTTGGGTCACCATCGATATTCAGCCGCTCCATCTCCTCAAACGATCGCTTTGGATAGTGAGCCGACGCCAGATCCTGCTAAAACACCGCGTCTTCGATCTTATGGTATTTCTTGATGAACGTTGCAACTTCCCCGTTCACGGTCAGTCCGGAGCGAAAGAAGAGTAGCCTTCACATCCCCTTCTCGCTGATGGTCAGCCACAGCAACACCTTCGTGGGGAACTTGGTGAATGGAAGAAACTTTACCTTGGTGCTTACTTCCTTGGTGGGGGAAGTAAAATACAAAGTGCTCTGCCAGTCGTTGTCAACCAGAGTGATTGTCCATCACCACCACCACGTCGTGATTTGCCGGGAAAATCGACTTGACCATCTTAATCAGGTGCTGTCACTGCACAGGTGCATAACCTGCAGCCCTGAAACTAGTGGAAGGGACTGCTGCATCCTGACATATATGTCCATGTTCGCTAGGCACTTCGAGTGCACTCAGTAATGTAGCCACTTTTCCCTCGGTCTTCCTCTTCAGCATCCTTTAAATTTTCTTGTCGCTCAGGGTCTTTAGCCGTCCTGAACCGGGCTTTCTTTCAATGCTTCGATTGTTGTTCAATAGTGCGAAGATGTTGTAGATGCCGGAAAGGGCGTACCTATCCGGTGTCCACAAAGTATTGCACGATGTTCTTTTTTGGCGCAACGGGGTACCGTTCTTTGACACGCACACCCTTTGAACGGAATAGCTTCACTGTTTTCGCCATCACGGTTAGAGTTCGGTTGATAGAGCTATCAAATTTTTTCTGCTGTCTCATGGGTTAATATGATTGATGCTGCATGCGTAGTTTCGTCAGTGCGTTTAAAGGTAAACCTATGAAAAATCGGCAATTTTTGTCCCTTTTTTGGCGCAAACGTTATTACCGCCTTTTCCTATCTTGGAATTATTTTCTGCCTACTCTGATCTTCGAAATGTTATTCAAGCATTCAAACATTTCCTGCCTGTTTGAAAAATTTTTATAATAGGAGAACTGCTCCATTATTCATCTCAGCCCATACATTCATCTCATACAACTTGAAACGCATGTTTTCTAACTAAACCAATCTGCTAATCCATGAAATGGATTCTCATTAGTTTACTTTCGATTTCTTATAAAGTAGAAGCCTCGAAAACTCACATAAAAGCCCTAATTTCAATATTTTAGTCGGGCATCTGTACTCGAAAACTCATTCAATTCAATCACCTACTCAGAAAACAAAATCCGCTCATTGTTCTATATGGCTACAACGGGACTCGTGCAGCAGCCAACCAAAGGTTTTTTTTATCACTAGCGGGCCACTTTTTATATTAATCACTAAACAAAATCACTCACTACACTAAGAATACTTTAATCTTTGAAATGTTTACCTAAAATTTCCAAAAACAAGCTTGAATTAGCGGAAATATATGAGATGATTTTTCACAATTCCTAAATTTCAACCATATGTATTTTCATCTGTTTTCACTGCGTTGAAGAAAATCAAGAGAAAATGTTGAATTATTCCGACATAATTGACAGAAATCGACAGCACTGCAGCGGTTACCTAGGTTACCAATTTTGCACGTAAACAACTACAGCAGATATCTAGGTAATCTACTACAACGGGCTCCGGCAACGTTCATTCATGATAATGTGATTCGTTCATGATTAAGAGTGTGATGAATATGGGGGCGTCGTGAGATAAATAATTGAGCAGTGATTCAAGTTTTGAGATGGATATGGAAGCGTTGTGAAAAATGGTTTGTTTTACAAAATTCAGGATAAATCTAGTTAAGTTTACTAAATATACAATGTTAAAAGATTTCATAAGAGCACGTAAGGGTATTTTGTTTATTTGATCAATCATTTCGTGAGAATTTTGTGCTTAATCCGTGCATTTTACGTGAATATCGGCTTAATGAGATGAATAATGTAACAGTTCCCCTATTTGATCAATTCTATTTTTTTTTGTTTCTATCGTTGGTTATGTTGCATTCTGGTCGACAAAGGCGAAATAAGTTTCCTAAGAAGATTATAGCTTTTTTACAATTCCTGTGAGTTTTATTGCCCCTAGTAATTGCAGAAGTGTGTCAAAAGGCTTCAAAGTAATTACTCACCGGGTTCGTTGCTTCTTTGTTCGCTTACAGGAAAACTCATTTGAGTCTCTGAAAAAGTTATTTTTGCTAGGGGCACCAAAATTCACAGGAATGGTTAAACTGCTACAAACTTACATTGTTTTCCTGTTTTTTTCAGTTCACTAGTGTAATTCATGTGATATGGTGAATACACCGCAACCAAATGGACTGTGTCATAAATACATGAGTATTTGCTGCATTTTTATTGAAATTTTACAGATTTCGATCACCAGAAACCACGATGTCTAATTTTTTTTGAATAAATATAAAAACCCGAAAATTGTCAACCCAGAGCTTAGATTCTCCAAATTTCATTGAATTTGAATGAGTTTACATGTTGTTATTGACTTTTGACATTTGATAAACGTTGGCGTTATTCAAGAACTATTGTTTCGAATGAAATTTTCATAGGTGATGTATCCTAAGATGTGGTTCATGAAAGTATTTCTTTAGGATTTTTTTTTTCAATAGTAATTATTCAAGACAAAATGTAGAAAAATGAAGTTCCGGGACAATGAAAATTCAGTATAAAATCACAAGCCTTTTTGATGTGATTTCGAGATTTCGAGTCATTATTATCAGTTGAATAGATTGATATCCTCTTGGAATCCTTCTGTATGGCTAGAAGTGCTAATTTTCGTGAAGAGTTTCAATGTCGTCTCAAAAACTATTATTTTTTTTTATTATTGAATGAAGGAAATGACATTTTTATACATAATGGAAAGAAGTGGCACGAATGAGGACTCTGAGTGTTGCAAAGGCGAAGAGAGTTTAATTTTGTAATCTGCAGTCAATTCAATTTGGCTGGAACAAACTTAACATTCGGGATTCCATTACTTTCTACTTGCTGGAAAATCTTGACATTAATTCATAAGCAAGCAGCTCGTTAATAGATACAGATGACAGATTCTACACGTGTTTTGAAAACAGATAGCAAATGAGAAGATTTATCAGATTCTACGCATTATATTGGAAGTAAAGATTCTTTTGAGAAATTTTTTAAAGAATGCAGGAGCAATTCTGTCAGTTTCAAACCCATTTGATCCATCCATGCTTTTTATTATCTTGATAATCGTGTTTTGAGAAAATTAGAGATAAAGGTCCAAATAGGTTTTCACATTTTCGAACTGGTCCAATCACGACACATAACCCTGAACTGCACGGATTCTTTTCTTCACTGTCAAGCGCATGAAAGGTGCAATTAACTCCATCTAATTAGATCCTTTATGCCGATTTCCATTGCTGCGGCACCATTGAATAAGTAATAACATGCCAGAGCGCTGTCACTTTGCCACCACGGCGCAGTGACATTTCGAGAAGTGCTACCGACATGGCACCACAACCGGCGGAGAAGCCACAACCAAAAACGCCAGCGATGATTATAATGATATTATGATGATAATGCACGCAATTACAAGACATCCCGGCTGGGAGTTGTCCTGCGATGTGATTTACGTACCACGGTCGCGGCTCCTTCTCTAGATTTATGGAGTGAGGTTTCGCTTCATTTGATTCCGCTTGGAAGCTGCCGCTAGGAAACGCCGTCAATCGAAAGGGTTGCACGCTTAGTTTGCTAGTGGCACCTGATCCCGACTTGCGAAAAGACTCAGAGAGACAGAGAAAGAGAGAGAGAGCGAATGCAAATGGGTGATAATGAAATGGTTAATTAGTTGCCTTGAATGACACAGAGCGAGGAGCTTCAAACGCAGCGAAAATTAAAGAAAGTACGTTCTGTTTCTTCCTCGTTAACCAGGCGGCCATCTGCTCGGGGTGAGAAGATTGCTTCTTTAATCGGACTTCGTTATCATTTCCTGCTGGGAGATAGTGCGAGAAATGAGAACGATAAAATAGCAATTTCCCTAATTAATTCATTCGTTCGCACGCAGGAAGGGTTCAAACTGATCTGATTCAAAGTCAGTATTTCTACTGCAATACTTTAGATTCGAAAAAATGGTCTGCCGATTTGATTGGGTTGGCAACTGTTAGGCAACGTTCGTTCCGCTGGGGTTCAATCTTTTGGTTCGGAATCATTACACGCCTGGTGAATCCTCTAATTGAGACAAATATCAAATATAGGAGCATAATCATAATTGGTGCCCTTTGACTGGGCTGTGTGATACGTGATAGAAGATTCGCAACATATGAATGTCATTTGGCTTCGGCTGAAAAGACAGAACGCTATTTGATCTTTTGTCAGGTCAACCGGGTCGGAAATGGTCAGTTGCTCGAGCCGTCGAGCCTTTGAAGTGCATCAATCATACACACACTTCCATCCGGGTGGCACCGCTTTGATCCTTTTGCATTGCGACAGTGCGTGCTGGCATTTCTGTGACAATAATCCTTCCATAGGCCACCAGGCCGTGCTTGAATGATATTCCTGAAAATGTTGTGTCAACTAATAATGAACTGTTGTGCATTGCACAGCGATTTACAGCTGTTGCTTGAAGATTTGTTACTTGTCACACTGTTTGCACCAGATAAGTTGAGTCTCCAATTAGTCAATGACAATTCGAATAAAACAACTCACCGTTGGATGCATTTCATATCTCTTGATAAATCAACGTTCCTTTGGGGCTGAACTATAAACTTGATTTGCTGATAAAAGGGCTTTGAACAAAACAGTTTTCCGATCTTTTTGATTGATTAAATCATATAAAATACTTGACTGTAATAATTAAATTTCATCATAACCATGAACGAAGAACTTGATAACAATCAGCTGAATAACGATACAAGACTCCATTCTCTGTCTCACAACAATGTCACTCCGCAAGCGGCGCAGTGACCTGAACCGATAGAACGAATGATTTATATCCCATCCATTGTGATATATTTCAATTTGGAGAAAAGCTTCCCCGTAAGCCAAATACCCGTGGTAAATCCTCAACAGCAGGAAGCTCCCCGATAAACAGCATCAAAGTCATTGTTATCATTGCAGCATAGACTGCACGGAGAGAAACGCAGCACAGCCCGAACACCGACAATCGTTACGAAGAATTCTGCGGAGCAGAATTTATCTCTCCACCAAACGACAAAACACCCGGAGACGACCCGGAGCGGCAATAACACTTTCTCCTCCTTAGGATAATACGGATTTATTCGAAATAAAGAAGGATTGCCTCGTTTACGGGCGCGCTCGAGAGCCTCCGCCCGCGGAAGAAACGAAAAAACACAATTGCATTCTTTAGAAGGCTGCACTGCGAGATGATGTCGTTCGTTTGGCAAAGTGTGCGAGCTTTTGCAGGATTTCAAGTTAATTTTATCCCACCCACCGACTGTTTCCCACGTACCCTCAAAAAAAAAAAAACCCTTTCGAGTTTCAAGTTCTGTCTAGCCCTGAGGGGCCAGGATCACGATAAAACCCCATAATCAAAGCCACCTTTTTCTAATGGAGTCGCGTGTTGGGACTCGTCTTTCCGAGCATCGTATCTCCGCCGAGAGATCGCCATTAGGCATCGAATTAATGACTCTTTAATTTGTAATAAATTCTCAACAATGTTTCGATGTACGAAGAGGCGAAGAGGTGGTGTGTGGAATCGAATTTTAATAACCAGCAGAAAAGTCGAGTTTCGATACGCGGCACCGTTGACAGCCAGGGAGGGGTGCGGGTTTCGAGTTCGCATTGTTCGGCCCCGATGCACGTGAACCCATTAACAAAAGGACGTCGTCCGTCGTCGGTACGGAGACCGTCATCAGCGACAATTCAGCGAAAGAAAGGATTGATAAACTTGTCACCGCGCTACGCGCAATCTGATTCACGTGGAACTTCGATCCCAGGGTGACCGGTAGACTTTATTTTCTTTCTTCCGAGGGCGCGAGTTTTCCCATTGTTCGCTGAAGTGTACAACGATAGGATCAATATTGCGGTATTATCATGTTACATCCGACCGGGTGACTGATGGACTTCGTATGCAGCCACGTATGTGTGTGTGCGCGTTTTGTAACGAATGATGGGAAACGTATGCAAATTGATTGCTCGTTGGTGGCATCCGGCTGGAAGGTAGTGTACGCGAGGATGGTTTACTGTGGGAAGAGAAGATTTATTGAGCCCGATACATGAATCACTCGAAGTTTTTCAGCTTTTTTTAGTTATGTGTAAAATCAACTGGTAGCTGGTGTATTAAATCAGGGCTTCATTGTTGGAACTGATCATTTATCATTCCTACAAGTCTGGTCTGTGACATGTCACATGATAACACGCCCACCGAATTGTAGATTGAATGGAAATTAATTTGCTGAACTATAATTAAGCGAAAAAGTGCGCACTGGAAGCAAGTGAATTGGAGATAAAGTAGCACCAATTTCACGAATTGCTCAATCGCATTAAACTTCACCTCGGTCTTGGTTTAAATTTCCGACTCGATGGAAAATTACCCTCACCACAAACTGTTCATTATGAGAGACAAATGTTTTCGACAATTATTACCCTCCTGATGACACCGGAAATTGAAAGAAACTTCATCGTTCTCCTCTCTCTCACACACACACTCACGCTCTTGCAATCTCCTCTACAACGTAGTTTAGAACAAATTACATCATGATTAAATTTGAATTTCCAAGCAATAAAATACCTTTTAAATATGTAGTTTATGCAAATTTGTCGACAATGAAAGTTGGTAACGGCTCCCGGAAGTCTACCGGAATGTGCACAGAGTGTGTATGTGTGTGTTTTGTGGAACGGACAACTATTGCCACTCAAAGCAGCATTCAAACGACTAAGCGAAACCACTCGAAGAGACATGTTTATTGCTTTATTTTGGTGCGAGAGACCCATTAAGAATTTACCCCTACTACCAGTGCAGGTGGCAGTTTTCCGATAAAGACGTTTAAATCTTATGCTCTACCAATGAGATACTAGTTGAGAAACGATTATACGGATTGCCACTTTCTTGGCAATTGCACGATGTTGGCTGCATCTGGAAAGGACACGCAGTCTGGTTTATTTCAATGGATTTAGGACGGTTGACATCTGTCTTAAGTTTGAATGAAATTGATACTCATGCATTTTTTCCCTAAAATTGCTTTTTATTACGGTGAAGCTAGGTTCTTTAAAGAGTGCTTTGTAACAAGAAAGGGTCAGGTTTTAAACATATTTAACTATATCAGTATTCGACAAACGTAATAGTTACTCACATCAATCAATTGCAAAGCTCCAAATATTGCTATGCATTCTGTATTTTATTTGAGCCCTTGCCTAGTGGAGCCAACTGCCAGTACTCTAATGCACTTGATGTGTCCTTAGCAAGGCTAGAATTTTTCATTTCCTATTCTTTCCTATTCTTAGCAATATGTGACAATTTTATTTTTGTTTCGTCATTTTTAATCTGAATAATAATTTTCACAGGTGCCCCTACTCGCTCATTAAAAGGAACTCTGGCTTAATGATGTATGCAAACGTCAAAAAATTAATGCCACATTTTGTGGTTTTAAATATAGAAATATACTGAAAATATATAGAATATACTGAAAAAAATATTGTTTAATATTTTCAATATAATTACTGGAAAGATTAAGTCACTAGTTCAAAAGTTTAGCAACAATTTTGCTGTTTTTCATATGCTACAAAAATTTAACACCTATCATCATTCCGGGGTGACTTTGATCACTTCATTATTTTGATGAATTTGGAGTAATACTTTGCTACTTTCACTAAATTAAACAGCCTAAAACGACTTAAACGAGTTTATAAATATGGAAAGCAATTTGGGGGCCATCCACATTCTACGTGAACAGTTTGTGTTGGCGAATGTCCAAGATTCATACATAATTTTTAGAATATCTATGAATGACTATCCACTGAGAGGGAAGGTGGTCTAAAATCATCAAAAACTAGTCCACGTGGAATATGACTTATGCAATTGTCGAAATTTGCATGTTACTTCACGTCTTGGTTTTTTGTTAAGAAGAAATATGTAATACGCTGTGGAGATTATTGGGACTCAACATTGCCTTCAAGGAAAAACTTGCAAGTGAAAAGAATTGTTATAATATTTGTTCATATTAAGAACTAATCTAGGTACAAAATAAAAAAAAACTTTACGTATTGCATCTTGTTGTTTTGAATCTGCTTGAACCGATTGTTTGTATGCAACAAAAATCGCCAGAAATACACTTCATTTTCCATTAATATTTTAACATGAAAAACGCTCTCCAAATAGCAGAAAATGCATGAATAGTAGCAATGCAGACATATATCCACACAATCTGTGAAGATTACGACAAATCCCAAGCACAGGGTACAGTGATCAAAGTCACCCCAGTTTACGGTAAGTATTCCACTATTTTCGAATACATCTAGAGCAAGTCATTTTTGAATTTACCTTATTTTGTGAGTAGCAGGCAAAGTCTATGAAAAAAACGACTCCTTGATTTGGTATTAGAATTTGTGCGGTCGTTTATTCTTGTTTCCGTAGTTGGTCAAGCACATGAGCAATTGCTAGCGAAATGGACGTGGAACTTATTTGCTAGATCACGAATGTAGTTTTTTAGGTTTGTTCAAACAATTCTTGAATTCTGAATCTTTGTCTAGTCAATGACTTCGACGCTCTGAAGTTAATTAATAAATAATCACGGAATGGATTTTTTGTTAATGTAACAACTTGAGAAAATAACTTAGCGTATTTAGATGAAGTCACAGGATTTGCTCTACTCATAGTCAGAGGAAGAATGCTAGGAAGAACAAAAATAACAAAAAAAAAAATCTGAAAATCCATACAATACTAAACGGTAACTTGTGCTGCTAAATCTGAATGTTCGAAAGATGAGGCAGAAAATGCAGGGTTTGGTATTTGCGCCATAGAGGTACAAAGATTGCTAGATATTTTATATTTATTTCAGGTAGAGGGAAAATTTGCTGCCAAACCCCTGAGAGACCAACCTAGTGTGGGGTTTGACCCGCTTAAACCCTCCAGTCTCCAACCCAGGGACCCAGGGACGACCGATAGGTATTAATTCAGGGAGACTGGCAATTCGCTAACACTGGCGTGTCGATGGTCAACCTGCCGCCTGCTTTGCAATTTAGGACTATTTGAGAGGCGGCTGCATAAACTGCCCTTCAGATGTTCGGATCTTCACACATCCTCGGACCTAGGTTGTCCGGAGTAGCGTCCGGAACGCTCACTACCATTATGTTACTCCGCGCACGCGTAAAACGAGGAGATGCGAAGAAGACATGCTCAGCAGTCTCTTGCGCATTCACGCACTAGGGCCGCATGTCCGAACCTGTATAGATACTACCTGAAGCAGCCATGACCTGACAGAATCTGTGTCAGATGGAAGTTAACTTCTCCATGGCACCTTTCCACTTATCTGGATACCACCGTTTATAAGTTATGCGTCCATCTACCCTTCACGGAATTGGAACATTCCTGCTGCCGTCTGATCTGATCATTGGTACCTCGTATGTCCCTTGTGTCATGTTGGTCGAAACATTCTACGTCCTCCTGGCTATGCTGATAGGAATCAAACAGGTAGCGTCGTATGACACTGTACAGTACGTACTCGAAACCCTCAGTCACATTAGCCTGTAAGTACTTTTCAGTTTACCACGATAACTTTTAGTACCCAGCACTTTGGGCCACACTGGGCCCCCATACCTAAATTTGGACGGAACCACACCAACAAGAAGTTTACGCTTGCTGCCATTAACCGCTGAACTATTCGACATCATTCGAGGTAGTGGTGCAATAGCAATTGAAGCCCTTTTGCAAGCATAGTTGACGTGACTCTTAAACGTGAGCTTATCGTCAACCATAACTGCCAAGAGCTTAAAAGATCGCTCGGAGGTAATGGTGTATTCTCCGACTCTGACCACCGCCTGTAGCACTGATTCGTGGTTATTCGGTATATTCCAGTCTTCGATCTTGCGTATACAGTGCGCGGCTGTCAACTCGACCTTCTCGATCAGCTCGCCGTAGACCTCTAGCGTTATGTCGTCTGCAAAGCCGACGATCACAACTCCTTCTGCGAACTTGAGTTTCAGGATAGAATCTTGCGGAACTACTGCGGTAATTGGGACGCACTTCTGACTTTCCTCCGTGTTATAATCAAGTACTCGATTCTGGAAGTAATTTTCCAGAATTTTGTAAAGCGACACCGGTACAAGGATGCTTCTACGCTCCTTCTCTTGCGCTGGTGTGCTACCTCCGCCGACTTGGTGACAGTGAGGAGAGCATCCTGCGTGGACCTACCCTTCCGGAAACCGAACTGGTTACGTGCCAGACCGTATACACCCTCCGTGTACCTTACCAGTCTGTTGAGGGTAATCCTCTCAAGCACCTTGTTGCTCATTCGTAACCCCTACCTCTCCCTAGATCTCAACACTGCTGTCGTCACTCACGGATTGGATGTTCGGTAGGTTAGTCGACCATCCCTGAGTCTGAGATACTGGAACGTCGGACATAAGACTTGACCGCCGCGAGGCCTAGGGTTTGGCTCGTGGCTCGAAAAAAGAACTCGATGATACGCTCCAACATCGCTGGGTGATCGCTCTGCAGTCTTGGCCACTACGATCCTGTAGACATCACCCCGTGGACTCGTATTGGCATTCGCACATAACCTATCGAAGCAGGCCCTCTTGCTAGCCTCTATCGCACTCTTTATCATCGATCTTGCTGAACCAAATGCTGCGCGGCGCTCTGTCCTCTCTTCTTCGTTTCGCGCACGCTGCATCCTCTGTCTTGCACGGGGGCACGCACAGTGAAGGTCGGCTATCGCGTCCGTCCACCAGCAAACTGGTGGCTTCCGATTCCGAGGTTGGCGAGTGCTAGGCATGGTGGCGTCACACTCCCGCGATACCATGGCCGTGGACGGTAGGAGAGTTGGCTCTACCCGTCGCTTGCCGCCTCTTGTTGTTGTCTACACTATAGCAGACCGGCTGGTGGTCGCTATGAGTGTAGCCATCGTCTACCCTTCAGTTCTTGATCAGACCTGCACTGGAGATTGTCACGTCGATGCTCGACTCTGCGCCATTTCTTTGAGCTTTGCCTAAGCCTCCAACAATATCTGACCCCTCTGGTTCGTGAAGCGACTTCCCCACTCAACATCTCAAGCGTTGAAGTCACCCGCCACCACCAAGGGCGTCGAGGCCCGTTAGCTCCATGGATAACAGGTCAACCATCTGGGTGAACCTTCCGGTAGGCCAACGTGGCGAAGCATAGCAACTGCAGTAGAACAATATGTTCACCTTGGCAACAAAGTACCCTACTTCTGAGGATGAGACAACCTCCTGAACCGGAAACTTGCTAGTCGTCCATATGACAACCCAGCTACCGTTTCCGGGAGGGTTGCAGTAGGGGTCCGATATGATGGCGATGTTCGACAAAGACACAGTGGCTGCTTGGTGTAGCAGCTGCTGGGTCCCGAAGCAGTGGTTCAGGTTCAGTTGCGTCACCCTTACGCCCATGGTTTCGCAGCCGGCTTACCGGCTGGGCACCTGGAGCCCCCCATAAAGTGTTTGGTGTCCCGTTTCCCGGAGCATACCTTACACTTGGGAGACTCCCTACAGTCCTTTGCTTTATGGCCTGCACCTCCACATCGCCTGCACAACTGGCTTCTATCCCCAGTCAACCACAAATCGTATATCAATGTATAAAAACTATCGCAAATGTAGCTCAACGAAGTCATCTTTAATTGTATATCATGATGGAGTTTTGCTGATTTACGATTGTAAGCTTAGAGTTGTAAAACAGTTTGAAAAAAATCACTTTCTATCGGATATTATCGTATATAAATACCTATATCAATGAACTGCCTACCATTATTCCTTAGTACGTATATGGCCTCTAAAATAGTACGTATATGCTGTTTTTGCGCATCAATTGCGAGTTTGTATGATATATATGAGTGCGGATATTGGAATCAAAACATTATTATACGTATGAAAATGTTGACTGGGTCGGGCCTCTTGCAGGTCCAGGACTTATATCCCCTCTCAAAGTACCGAAGGCAAATGTCCGGTTGCTGTAGTATGCTCAGAGGACATACAGACCAGCCGATCTTTGCTTTTTTTTCAGGGTCAGAAGATAGCTACCTGGGTCCCCGCCGGACCTTTGCGGAGGCGGAGTGACTCCTTAGTCAACTCCACCCCGCACTTCACTTTGAGTTCATGTGCAATGTCGCACCCCTCGGTGATTTCGTCCAGGTTTTTCAAACTGGAGGGTCTGAGGTGAGTGCCCGCACTTGCACCTCCTTTCCTAGGACCTTCTCGGCTACCGTTTTGTAGGTAGCTCCCTTGTTCTTGGCGTCCTTCCGGAGCTCAGGTATCATCTCGCCAGTGCAAGATCGGCGGATACTCCACACATCCGCCCCCAGATACTTGAGATGGGTTTTACTCCACATCTTTTTCAAGACTTCTAAGTACTTGCTTTCGACTGCACTATTGTTCGCAAAGGTGTTTTTTCTCGGCTTTACAGTCATTTACCGATTAAAACCGCACCGTTTAACCGTTTGAATCGCTAAATGACTGTAAGGCGGAGAAAAAAACCCTTTGCGACTTCTGAGTACTAGGACACATCCGTCTTGAGTATGAGAGCTTTTTCCCTACTCCACGCCTTCTTGACCTTTCTTGGTCTTCTGGCTGTTCCGCCATCTTGGCGCGTCGCCCCTTTCCGACGCTTCCTACCATCTACGGCAGTCCATGGGTTGCCCGTAGCCTTCATCTCGGTAGGTTTCCCAGTGGACCGGTTGGTGTGCTATCCCGCGGAATTAGCACAACCAACCGTTTTATGGTGTTCCCGGGGGCCGCTTACCCCGGGGACTGCCTCGTTAGCTTTGCGACCTGCCCCGTAGAGCAAACTACTGCGAACGAGGAGGCGTCTGTCTGCATCTCTTTAGATGCAGTCCCCCTCCTGGTACTGGTCGCTTTCTCGGCCACCTCCACTCGAGCTACGAGTTCTTCGTACTCTTTCCTCGCTTCATCAATGGTGCTGCGAAGCAGGAGGAAGCCAGCGATATTCCGCCTGTTCGCCGAGAAGCGAAGCGTCAAGTTGTTCAGACAGCGCCGCCACTCTTGGCCCGCGTCCATGCACCTTTCGACGGCCTTGACTAGCAAGGGACCGTCTACCGAAATGTATGGTGTGAACACGGACGGATTCGCTGTTCTTCCACCTCCAGGCTTCGCCGCATCCGTCTCCGCCTTCTTCAGCGTATATAGTGTGGTTGGTAACATATGTGTCATATTCACTTTCATTTAGTTGAAAACCGGCCTCCGTTGCCCATCTCACCACGTACAGGGTGCGGCAGGAAAAAATGCAAAACTGTTCGAACCGAATTATTGAATTATTAATGTCGTTTTCGTTTTTGCGGTGTAGCTACCCCGCGGACTACACTTTGTCCTATCACTGTTTTTTCACATTTTCCGGACTATCCCGGCCTACCCTTTTTCTGTCCCGGACAGTCCGCGCAAGAAACAGAGTGCAGTTTTGAAGACACCAACACATTCACACGTATGTGTCAAAATCATTTTTCAGTAAATTGGCAAATTTTTCGTACATTAGCACAAATGCGATAAAAGACAATGGCGATAATGACCAAAACAAAAGTGACAGTTACCTCTGGTATTACGCACACCATTGCAACTGCTCGAAAAGTGTTTTTATTTCAGCTGCAAATCGTAGTCCGGGACGGGATAGTTCTGCCGTAAAAACGAATTCGACATAAGTGCAACCAATCTCTCAGATGGTCTCGATACTGGCCCAACAAAGCAGTCGTCGTAGGTTCGAATCTCGGCTCGGGAGAGACTGTTAGTGTCAATAGGATCGTAGCACTAGCCCCGCAATTGTCCTGTACACTAAACAGTCGGCTGCGAAGCAGTGGCGTAGCTATGGTTTAGTGGGCCTGGTGCGGTAACAAACATGTGGGCCTCCAATGAAAATGACTGAGCAGTTTTTTCTTTCATGAAAGGAATTGAGAAAAACAAAATATTTAGTTTTTTATACCTATTTATTCCGTTTTCCGCAAAATCGAAAATAAGGTTAATTTAGATACTCACTTTCCGTGCAAAATCAGAAATTATATAGTCACGCGCGAACGCGGATTATTTCCCTCGCTCTGTTGTATGTTAGAAACACAGCAACACAGATAAGGGAACTGTTCCATTATTCATCTCAGCCCATAATTATAAAACGAAAACTCAATTGAAAACTCAACTGAAAACTAGAAAAAAAGCATATTTTCTAATTAAACCAATCAACTAATCCACGGAATGGATTCTCATTAGTTTACTTTAGATATTTCATGAAGTAGAATCCTCAAAAACTTACCTAGAATCGCTGAATTGGTTATTATAGTCGGGCATCTACACTGAAAAACTCATTTATTTCGATCATCTAATCAAGAAAACGAAATCTACCCATTACTCTATACGGCTACAACGGGATTCATTCAGCAGTCAACCAAAGTTTTTTTCATCATTTGCGGACTACATTTTGTATTAATCACTAAACAAAATCACTCACTACACTAAGAATACTTTAATTTTCAAAATGTTCACGTTAAATTTCCAAAAACAAGCTTTAAATTTGAATAATTCCGACATAATTGACATAAATCGACAGCACTGCAGTGGATACCTGGACTACCAATTTGCGCGTAAACAACTACAGCGGATACCTAGGTAACCTACTACGACGGTATGCGGCTACGTTCATTAACAAAGTGATTAACTGTGTGATGAATATGGGGGCGTCGTGAGATGAATAATTAAGCAGTGGTTTAGGGGAGTGTTGTGAAAAATGGTTTGTTTTACAAAATTCAGGATAAAAGTAACTAAGTTTACCAAATTTCCATTGATGGGCGATTCTGTGAGAGCATGTAATCATATTTTGTTTATTTGTTCAACGATTTGGTGTAAATCTGGTGTTTACTCCATGCATTCTACGGCATAATGAGATGAATAGTTAAACAAATACCCTAGACAGCGTTTTCAGCATCGCAAAAAATCGCTTCTTTGTTACGTGTTTCCATGTTGCATCGAATGTTTTCTGCGATCTGAAAACATTCAACTTCAGTCATTCAGTTGAATCACAAATCATGTTAAAACGGATCACGAGGGCAGAGTGGCGAGCACCGATACATGAGGTTGAGTTCAGATGGGGATGTTAACCGGTTCGGTGTTCGAAAGATTTTGGGGCCCCTTTGAGTTGTGGGCCTGGTACGGACCGCACCAACCGCACCCCCCTAGCTACGCTACTGCTGCGAAGTCTGTCTATAAATAAACAAAAGGTCAAGTTCCGAATCGTAATATAGCACCAAGGCTATGCTTCAAGTGTAACCAATAAGTTGTTTCTGTTGACCGTGTATTAAATTACGTTAATTTTCAAGTACACCGGCATTTTATTATTGCAAATTTGTAAAATTTGTGCCCCAAAAAAGGTATCATGAGTTTGCTGCTGCCGGTAGAAGGATATCATTGAGATGCAATTTAATACATCGGAAGGTCGTAAGCAGGGGAACCCGGGGAGTGGAAGTCTGCGGTTTGCACGTACGATAAACGGGATCAAATTGGACCGCGCACAGATTCTTCGCAACCTACCAAAGAAGCCTTCATTTAAGAAAAATAGATGCGAAGGATCGTCTTAGCGAAACTTCACGAATCTTCAGCGAACTGGAAATAAGATACATATTTGGAAAAATATACCGCATCCCGACAGGACTTGAGCCCGCGATCTCCCGGTCTACGGCATGGGATGTGATACGCATATAGATTGTGGAACAGTACCACCGTTTCCCGTATTCTAAATGGTGGAAACACTATACCGGAGACAGGGAGATTGCGGGCCTAAGTCCGTCGGGATGCGGTGTATGTTTCCAAATCTGTATCATATTTCAAGTCCGCTTATTTTTCGCTTCCCCTTCTGCATACATTATTTGCCTTAATGAACTTGAATGTTAACAGGTAAAAGCCGTTGTTAAAAAAAGAAATTAGTTTGAAAAAAAAAAACTTTACGGTATTGGGACTCGGACCCAGGCGTCTAGCGTGGTTGGCGGAGACGTTACCATCCACGCTAGGCCCCCGCCTAACGCAAGAATTCCGATATCCAAGGTAGGGCCGATGTTGTCTATAATCTTCCCGCACTTTCACATTATAGTCCTTATTTTAGTGAGCAATCTTTTTTACAATTGTTATGATCAAGGCCACTGTTTTGCTTCTTCGGCATCTGGGCTTCTATAATATCTTAAACGCCTGATCCGACGAACATTCACACCCGAGCTTCAAAACCTCATCAATCACTTTTGGCTTAACGAGTTCAAAGTCTTTTTATCTTTCTCGTGACAATCCAATGCGGTAGTAACGATTTGAGTAGACTTTTCAGTACGATCGCTACCTGGAACTTATGGTCAAAATTCGTGCCAGTCGTGAAAAACTTCTCAAATAAATTTCAAACAATCCTTCTTTTGCAGAGAGATTCCGTATGAAAACATGCTGCTTACGTTGGCAAATTTCTACCATCGATCAAAATTTATTGATTTCAAGGTTATATGAATTTTGAAATACTCTTTATAGTTACTTTTCACCGCACTAAACACTCTGTCGTGTTTTGTTTAAGTTGCACACCCATTGAGACCACGTAGAAGTACCAACAAACACTCTTCATCTATTATGAAAATCTCAGTTTTCTTCTATGAATGCTTGGTTTTGTGCTCAAAACAGCAAACCACCCATTTTTGCCACCCGGTTGAGCAACAATGTGACATATCGTTTCAGTTTTTCCCGCTGGGCAGAGTAGGAGGAAACGAAACTCATTCTCACTTGTGCCTTGCAAACTTGTCCGAACGGATGGATGGCGCTGCCAGTTATGGTAAATGATATACACCGCTCTCGCCTTGCCGCTGTGTCGTGTTTGGATGTGAATAAAAATCACAACATTTTAGTCGGGATTTATTTTCCAGAACGCGTTTATGAGTCGTAAAACTCATATGTAACGTGTGCTTGTAGAAGAAGGGAGAAGCGCAAGATTTATTCGAAAGGAAGTGGCGCTCATTTACTCCGCCGCAACATTCTGAGTGCGTCGCTTTTGCGGTGAGATGAAACGGGGTGTAAATGCAAATAAGCTTTTGGTTGTGGTTCTTGATGAGCTAGGATGAGGAATTGTTTTTCAAAGTTATTTTCCGGGTAGACAATGCTTTGTTGGGGTTTGCCTCAAAATCAGATGCAGATGGGTTAAAGATTTTTGATGTTCAAAATGGTTAACGACATGAGTCTAGCCAAGTTTATTGCCAAGAATATTTAAACACTTTGCTGGAATCAATCCGATCTGATTCATAGTCACGTATCGTACGTCAGTGCGACAGGCAAGATAAATTGTCCATCCGTTGGTTCTTATCGTGGGCGCAGCCGGAATCAGCTTCTCCGGATTACGTCATCAATCCAATCGGTTCCATGCGCTGGTCGGTATGCAAATTACCCCTAGCCTTGCTCCGTGATGGCTGTCAAAAGTTGAAAAGTGTATCGAATGTACGCGCCATCCACCAACCACCCCGAAAATTAATGAATTTGTTGGTGAAGCGCCTGCCCACTCATTAACGGATTCGCACCGAGGCACCGCCGCAGCGAGGATTCGGAACTGAACGCACTCAGCTCATTAATAACTCCGACAAGATAGGAAGAGGAGGAGGAGGCTGTTTCCGGAAATGAGCCAAAGATGGCACGTGACGCGTGCGGAAAATTCTTCCCGGTGCCGCGGCGTGGACATGAGGAAAACAAAAGCCGACCGGCCGGTAGCCGGTTTGTGGGGAAAACACTAGAATGGAAGTTAATGAGTGACGGCAGCGGTAATAAATCTAAGCGATCATCAATCAATCATTGCTGTGCCGCTGTTGCGAGGGTTCGCTGTGAGAGTTCTCTCCCGGACAGTGATGAATGTCAGAAATCTGGTAAACTGTGATTAGAGATCAAATGCGCTGTGGATTTTGATTTGTTTTGGCAATTGAAATTGTGCTATTTAAACTGTTTTCAACATAGCAAATAAACAAGTTTTTAATTAGGCATTCCCAACAAACAGTTCTGTTGGATAACGGCTTGTTAAGTTATAGTTCAGCCGAAGTCCACTGAGTAATAGCTTATTAAGCTGTAAATCAACAAAATTGTTTTTTTTTGGGTTGTACTTAAGCTTTCTAACAAACAGCAAATGATACGAATAACTGAATAGCATATATTTTGAAATCTCATCGTAATTGTACGGGTTTGAAGGCTTCGAAAATTACCGCCAGCTTGCACACCGTTATATAAACCCAATAAACTCCGAGAGTTATTCGTACATTTCTGGAGAGGGATATCCATCGATAAAAGATTACCGAAGTTGATCAATTTAATGCTGTCAGTAACAATCTATCGCGTCAAAGAGTTTAAAAGTTGATCAGTGACTAAAACAGAAATAGTCAAAATCAAGTCGAAAATAGTCGAAAGTCTAAAATCAAATAAACTTCGTCAGCGTCGGCTTTGGAAAAGTGTTAGTGTACGACACGCATTTGTGCGTTGAGGAGGATGTGAGAGGTATAGGAAAAAGAGAATTTAAATTAGAAGAATTCAAAGAGACGATACAACTCATAATCCTGGAACAGAATAAGATGCGATTCAAAGTAATCCACTAAAACTGTACACAGAAGACGATAATCAAAATCAATATTATCGATTCATAAAACTCCTGAACGAGCAGATTGCGAGCAAAAATTTGATATCAGCAAGTAAGAAACCTATGACCAAATCTCAAAAACGTTCGTCGTAAAAAGGCCGTCCGTCGTTTTACAAGGAGGATGATGCTCTGGAGTCTCTAGACCGGCTGAATAACATCTCGACAGGTGCAGCTGAGGAGTGGCTGGTATTCATCAGTACCTGCATGCAAGTCAGATGTGTCGATTTACCAGTGCTGAGTGTTCGGCTGCATTGAGCACAAAAGGGTAGAGCAGGGAATTATGGAAGAAATTGTCGTCAGGAATTTTAGAAGCAGAGCATAGAAGAACTACGGAAAACTGTGGAGCAATTAAGCCTGCTTCCATATTATCTATCGGACCAATACCAAAGAGGCGAAGAGAAAAGATGATTTGAACAACACATTTAAGTGGAAGTACAACACAAATCCGAGCGCAGTGTAACAGTCGTCGTGAGCAGGGTCGTGCACTACTGGTTAAAATGGCTCCAGTAATATCGCACCATGGTAGGAAGGCGTTGGATGCTGGAACGTAGGGTCATCGATAACTAACTTAGATAGTGAATTGGTCGAATTGCTGGGAGCTGACGGACCAGTGACTTGCTCTTTTTCAAGACTGACGAGTCTGAATACTTCGAGGTGTTGAGGGCCTCTCGGACTACGATCCTAGAATTCCGCAGACATGCGAAAGGGGAGAGTAGCTTGAAAAGTGTAGAAAGGATGGACGCGCAAGTTTGGGCTCTTGCCACAGAGATGCCTCTCCAGCTTAAAAGCCTGTATCACCGAAGGTTGTGACATTGCACAAGCCTTCGAAAATGAGGGTAAAGAACGACGATGAAGGTAAAAGCCTAAATAATGTCAAGCTGAAGGTTGGATGGTCGTTGTGGCCCTGGGTACTCTTCAACAGTCTGACGTTTGCTAAAGGTGCTTTAAGAGGGGACATAAATCATGGCTGTGTAAAAAGCCTGACAAATCAAACTTATGTCGACGTTGCGGTGGTGCAGGCCACAAATCGCGGGATTGCGGGGTGCCTTTCAAGTGTTTGGTATGTACCGGGAAACGGAACGCTAAGCACGCCATGGAAGACCCTAAGTACCCGATCAACAAGCCGTTTACTGAACCGCAGGTGGAGGGTGACGCAATCAAACCCTCACCACTGCTTCCTCCTCGCTTCCGAAAATGGTAGCTGGGTAGCGGATAAGTCTGGGATGACTGTCGTATGGTCTACAGAAAAATTCGCGGTGCAGGTGCATGTATTTAGACTGACGCTGGAGATGCGGCTTCCACATGCGTTACCTATTTTAGATTTTATCAAACGGGAGTCACTCATTTCACGATCGTTAAGGCAAAGGTAAAAGTATTTACCAAAGGAATATCTTACTATACTACGTATGGAATTGGAAGCTGTTACTCCAGGTACGAATTCAGTAAAGACAACCTGTGAAGGTCATCAATTTCCAAGATCGGAACGATTTAATGCGAGAGAACCCGTGCATGTACCTTCCCGGGAGGAGACCACAAAAACGGCTGCAACTGTGAAAACCCTGGGAAACAATACAGAAATCGGAACGTGGAACTTTGGTGACCAGCAAGTGCGATTGACAACCGGTCTGCTGATGGAGGTAGGGCCGGCGGTTGATGTGGGAAGTATGGGTAGTAGTACCCACTCGGAAAATATCCCGGTGGGTTCTTACTCACACGGAATTATCAGACAAAACAAAAAAAAATAATGTTTTCTATGTTCGAAATTTGGAATTGCCACGCACATGTGCGAGCGACCGCTTTTTGGGTATCTTTGAATGAGAGTTTATAAAGCTACAAATTTCATGCATTTCTAAGTGAATTGCTACTAAACAAAATTTCGATTTCGAAAACTTTAAGAGCTACTCTCGTGCATTATTTTTGTTAGCCAACAAAGTGAGACTTCTATACTTTAAGTGAAGCCTTACCAAAAGTCCGCTTAGCTTCAAACTTTAAATTGATACTTTTTTGAGGAGATAAAACTGTTGACTCAACAGTGTTGAGCCTTAGCGTTTGCATTAAAAAAATGCATAAGATTGTCGATTTTTCATGGATTTACCTTTGCACGCACTAACGAAACAACCCATGCAGTATCAATCATAGTTACCCGTGAGTCAGCAGAAAAAAATTAACACGAACTCTAATGATGACGGCGAAAACAGTGAGAGTACTTCATTCAGAAGTGTGCGCGTTCAAAAACGATACCACGCCACGTTAGAAACGGATATCGTGCGACACTTTGTGGACGCCGTATACGCCCGTAGATCTATTGGCACTATTGGACAAGAATCAAAGTATCGAAAAAAGATCCGGTTCCGAACGACCAACGACCCTAAGCAATAAGAAGCTTCAAAGGGTACTGAAGAGGAAGTCCGAGGGAAAAGTGGTTACATTGCTGCGTGCGCTTAGTCGGGAAGTTGGTGCTACCAGCCAAACTGTGAAAATTACTTGGAGAACATTAATGGCAACGACTGGCAGGGCACTTCGTTTTTTACTTCCTCCACGACAGAAGTGAGCTCCAGATGAAGCTCATTTGACACACCAAGTTCCACAGGAAGGTGCTGTTGTGACTGACAGTCAGCGAGAAGTGGATGTCAAAGCCGCTTTTCTTTCGCTCCGGACTGGCCATGAACGAGGAAATTTATAGTAAGAAAAACCTGCTGGAAGATGCATCGTTCTTTTTTTTTTTTTATATTCTCGCTTATTTTCCGTCGGTCTAGTTCCGCCACTGTTTTGGCCAATCACCGACGCCCAGGGAGGCGACTCCACACCCAGGACCCTAACTCACGACCCGTTTATTAGCGGACCGGCGCCAACGGCTTTACTTCCTCATGCGATGGAAGGCGTGATCCCAGAGATTTTTCGCCTCAGAAAATCTCCCGGTGTCGGCTAGGATTGAATCTAGACCAGTTGGGTTGGTTGTGAGTGGATCACGCCACCTCACAACCATCGACACCTATGTCGGCGGTGGGATTCGAACCCAGGCGTCGAGCGTGGTTGGCGTAGACGTTACCAACCACACTAGGCCCCCGCTCTAGATGCATCGTTCATCAAGAAATACCTTAAGGGCGAAAACGCGGTGTACTGGCTGGATCTGTCGTCGGCGCACTGCTCCAAGCAATCGTTGGAGGAGATGTAGCGTCCCTTAGCTTCGCCCCATCAAGAGTTTATGGGCAAAACTAAGCGTAAGATATACTCCAACAATTTTGTCGCGAAAATTCATAACTAAGGTGAGAAAGAATTCAGAAACATGCATGTTTTTTATTCGTCATGGCTATAGTTCCTTTTAACTGCCGGAAGGTCACCCATGAACCTTTCCTATGCCTCACTACCCAATCGGGAAAATGGTGTGACGCCAGCTCTGGCCGACCATGGTCTCATAAAAAAAAAACAAAAACTTCCCATGAAGCCCGAAAGAACCTAAAAAAACACCTTGAGCCCGAAGGTCTAAGAGAGGAAGATATGGAAAAGATTGTCGATCATCTGACTTTGGTCTTGTACCAAATTGTATATACAGTAATACAGGTCAAAGAAGTATACTCTACAAATAACTAACATATAACGCGGACGTCTTTGATAAAAAGTCTGCAACTGTTCTGTAACGGATAATTCTGGCTAACGTTTGCGGTAAAAAAATGGACTTTTTTCAGATGGCGATGAAAAAAAAACTAAGACAGATGTCCCTTTAATGGTAATTATATTATCTTATTTGCAAAAAAATTCTACGCCCTTGCGAGCGGCCTTCCAGCAGTTAACCGGAACATTCGCCATGGCGGACGAAAACATGCGCGTAGGCATGTTTTAAAGCTCTTTCTTCGTTTTTTTTTTAATTAATTCATCCTCCGTCTTCGCGACAAAATTGTTGGAATAGATCTTGAGCTTCAAGTTTGCCCAGAAATTCTCGATAAGACGCAGCTAAGGGACGTTGGGCGAATTCACCGTCTTCGGTACCACATCGATATTCAGCCGCTCCATCTTCGATCGCTTCGAGTAGTGGGCCGACGCCAAATCTGGCCAGAATCCCGTGTCTTCGCCCTTATGGTATTTCTTGATGAACGACGCAACTTCTGGCAGGCACTTTGTACTATAAATTTCCCCGTTCACGGTCAGCCGGGAGCAAAAGAAGAGCGGCTTTGACAACCCCTTCTCGTTGATTGTCAGCCACAGCAGTTGGGGAACTTGGTGTGTGAAATAAATTTCACCTCGGAGCTCTCTTCCTTCGTAGTGAAATACGAAGTACCCTGCCAGTCGTTGCCATCCAGGGTGAGATAGGTCTCGTCGTCCATCACCACTACCACGTCGCGATTCGCCGGGAGAATCGACTTGACCATCTTATTCAACTGCTGCCGCTGCGTCATTGCCTGCAGCTCCGAGACCAGTGGACTGGACTGCCGTTTTCTGACATGTATGTCCATGTTCTCCAGATACTTTTTCACTGCTTTACCGCATGCACCAACTTCCCGACCAAGTGCACGCAGCGATTTGGCCACTTTTCTCTCGGTCTTCCTCTTCAGCACCCTTTGAAGCTTCTTGTCGCTCAGGGTCGTTGGCCGTTCGGAACCGGGCTTTCTTTCGATGTTCTGATCGTTGTCAAGATGTAGATGCCAGAACGGGCATACTAGGCGTCCACAAAGTGCCGCACGATGTCCGTTTTTGATGCGGCGGGGTACCGTTCTTTGAACGCGCACACTTCTGAACGGAGTATCTTCACTTTTTGCGCCATCACAGTTAGAGTTTGACTGATAGAGCTGTCAATTTTTTTGTTTGTTAACTCATGGGTCACTATGATTGATGATGCATGAGTAGTTTCCTCAGTGCGATTAAAGGTAAACCCATAAAAAATAGGCAATTTTCGCCCATTTTTTTATCGCAAACGTTATACGAGGTTTGGTGGGTCGAAGTCCATTCCTCCGACTACGTAGATAACGATAAGGCACATAATCACGTAGATAACGATAGGGCACATCGATTGTCTCCGTCAGGAGATCATAAACGAGTTATCTTCACAACAACACTCTACGTTCGGCTAGTGTACTTAGTTGTATCAGCGGGCTACGATTCTCGTGAACTGTGATGTGTTGGGGAATCCTGCCATTAAAGACGCTGCTGCGCGAATCGGACAAAGGAATGTTGAAAGCTTTCGATTTTTCAATTGAGTCCTGTGTGTGCGCCCGTAATTGCACAACATACTCCAAGAGGCTGCAAACCACAGAGTAGTGAAGTGTTTTCAAGGCGTAGATATCTTAGAAATTGGAGGTGTTTCTTCGAACAAAACCGAGTATGCTCATCACCATTAGTTTAGACTAATATCGATTCAAGTTACTATCTCTGATTTGGTACGTACAATGTTGTGGGTTGAGAAGCCGGCTGAATGAAATGATGTTGCATTTGCTCATGTTCAACTCCATGTCGTTGAAAAGGCACCAATACAATAAGTTGTCTAGATCACACTGAAATAGTGCGGAAGATTTCAACATTGAAAGCGTACAGTAGTTATTCGGAAGCGATTCAGTCATCATTTACAAAAAGTTCAAAAATTAACGGTCCTACAATGCTGCCTTGGGGTGTTCTAGAGGGTATGGAAAAACAATAAGGTGGCTCTCGTGAACATTGACGTTCGAAAGAAGCCAATTTGTACGTGTGACACCGGATACCGTGAGCATCGATACCGCAGAATATGGCATACGGTCCTTGCATGTCTTCCATTCCCAAAAAACCATTATGAAGCGATTGAGATAACGCGAGGAGCTTCCATGGAACGATCAACGGAATCAGGAACCGGACCGTGCCAGTACCTGCCATGTGCAATGACAGGGAGGGAAACCTGATTACCGATAAATCGCAGATGGCCAGGCGTTAGAAGCAACATTTTGAAGTGGTGTTGAACGGTGAGGAAGGTAGGAGAGTCGTCGAAGGGAACAGGATAGAAATTGGGGAGGACGGACAAGCAGTGGACCTACCAACATTGAACGAGGTGTAGAATGCTTGCAAAGAGCTAAAGAACCACAAAGCCGCTGGGAAGGACGGCTTACCGGCCGAACTTTTCAAAGTCGGGAGCGAGCGGCTGTGTAGTGCAATTCACCAGATTATCTTAAGGGTATGGTCTGAGGAACAACTACCTACGGACTGGTTGGAAGGACTCATCCCGAGTAACACACGTTGTTATAGAGCAGTTAACATAACTCCTCTAATACAACCTGCAGGTATAGATTTCAGTTTACATTACCTTTTCCATGACATCTCTATCACCAGAAAAGCGCAAAAATTAAAGGCTACTAGAACAAGTACTGGTACTTTATGAAGTATTATAAAACTTCATGAAAGCAAGCCAACTTGTTAGACCGAAGCGGTAAAATACATCTCGAGTACCAATACGGGTAGAAATACTACGTTGAAAATAGGTTATTTTTAAGTTGTAATTGCTAACTAATCAAAACATCGTTGACGCAAGCGTAAAACTTCAAAATAAAAATATTGCAGAACGACACTGATTTATATCAGGAACAATAATGGAAAAAAAAATAGTAATTATGGCGTTTCGAATAATCAAATGAGAAACAATAAGAAATCAACCATTTGATGCTTTTAATACAAAGTTTTACGTGCGCGTCAAATTTCATGGTGAAACATTACGTTTTACTTCTGAAAAAATTAAGCGCCATTCTTTGGATATTGTTTTCTATTTGTCAATCAGTGGAAAATAGATTATGCATTACAGAATGTTCACTGATTTATTTCATTGTGAAGAGTCAATTTATCCCACCACCGCATTGGTTTAGTTCGTAAACAACTATCAGGCATCTCTTTCTTACATATGTAGTAAATCTCAATGATCTTTTTTTTTGCTTGGGTAGATCTGCACTAACCCAGTGCAAGGAAGAAATTCGCGCATTCGTGGGTCAGAATTCGCCATAACAAAGCGCATGCGCAAATGCGTTGCTATGACAACATTTACCCAGTGCATGCGCAACTGTATTGTTACGCGCAGTGCAACCAGTTTGATGATCGTTTTTGTCAGTGGCACTTTTAATCAATTATAAATTGATGATGAAAAGCAATGTTCAACCTTTCAAAATTAATTGTTTCTGTCGCTTGAATATTGAAATTGTTTTCGCATAATTTCAACGTTATCTAGACATAAAATAATTCAAAACTAGAAAACTTTGTTAGATATACGGTAACAAAAATTAGAGTGATATTGGTTGCACTGTAAGCGTTTTGTTTACCTTTTCATGGCGCGTTTTGACCCACCTCGAACAGGTTTATTAAAATCGTTAAAATAGTTTCATTAACAATATGATCAAATAATTTTACGTGGGTTTTCGAATACCAATAATAGGGAAAGTACTTTACAGGTACGTAGTATTGTTTTTAGGCGTATAATATTGAACGCACGCGGCTTCCCAGGCTGGGCATTTCATACGCAGTTTTTCTAATACATAGTAAAACATCTGGAGGACAACTTTAAGACAAGTGTCATTTGTGTCATAGATGTTGCTTGTTCAACTCATGTTAATGAAAAACATCTCCGAAACCAGGAAAAATGAGTTTGTGTTCGAAATGTGGTTGAATTACTGATGAAAAACATCTTTTCATAAATGTTGTATTTGAGTTTTAGTTGCTTTCTGTACTGTTTTGATAACATCATAAACACAAGTTACAGATAAGCAGCATCAGTTTATATATATATATATATATATATATATATATATATATATATATATATATATATATATATATATATATATATATATATATATATATATATATATATATATATATATATATATATATATATACATATATACACTTATGCTAGGAAATAACATCTTGAGAACAAGAATATAACAACACAAGTTTTGAATTGGGCTTATAGTATTCTTATATGGCTACTGTCATTGCGAATTATTTTCTAACATGTTTTGTGTGTTACTTGGGATATGACCTATCTACAAGAAGGGTCACAGGCTTGATTGTAGTAATTATCGGGGCATAACCCTCCCCAATTTCGCTTACAAAATTCTCTCCCGTATCCTGTTCCAGCGACTGAGGTCGTTGCAGGAAGGATTTGTTGGAGAATACCAATGCGGTTTTCGAGTGGGGTAATCCACAACGGACCAGATGTTTATATTGAGACAGATTCTCGCTTCTCGAGATTGCAGACACATCATTTGTTTATTAATTTTAAGGCGTCGTACGACACAGTAAAACGCAACGAGCTGTGGCAAATAATGCTAGAACATGGTTCCCCAACAAAATTAATTAAACTGTTACGTGCGACGCTTGACGGTTTCACATTCAGTTCACATCAAGGAAGGTGCAATACGAAGGGCACATGTGCAGAGGAGCGACGACTTCATCACTAAGTCTCACATACTTCTGGGCTTCACGGACGACATTGATATAGTTGGTGTTAACCGTAGAGCAGTTGAGAAGGCCTCTACGGCTCTCAAAAGGGAAGCTGCGGGAATAGGGCTCACCATAAACACTGCCAAAGCGAAGTACATGGTGGCTGGCAGAGAGCGTGGTAGTTCTGCGGGTGTTGGTGCTGCGGTGTAGATGGATGGGGATACTTTCGAAGTGTTCAACTAATTTGTTCATCTTGGTACTCTCGTTATATGTGACAACTAGGTGAGCCGCGAGGTGAAGAGGCGGATTACGGCGGCGAACAGGGCTTATTACGGTTTGCGTAGCCAGCTTAGGTCCCGTAGCCTACAGATCCGTACGAAATTTGCGCTCTATAGGACTCTGATCCTCCCGGTGGCGCTCTATGGACATTAATCGTGGACATGGAAGGAAGCCGATCGACGAGCGCTTGGGGTCTGCGAGCGTAGAATCCTGCGACCAACATGAAGTATACAAACACACTGATATTGTCAAGCTGATGAAACACGACAGGTTACAGTGGGCTGGCCACGTAGCACGGATGGCGGATGAGCGACAGGCAAAGATAATATTTAGCAGAGAACCGGATAGAGGCCGACGACTTCGAGGCAGACCTCGCACGCGCTGTATGTGTGCTGTCTACGAGGATGCCAGAGAGTAGCAGCCCAAGACCGAGTTTTGTGGAGACGTATTCTGGATTCGGCATAGGATCTCAACGATCTGTCGCCATAAAAGTAAGTAAGGCCTGACACTGAAAAAATAATAAAAATAGTGATTTTTTTGTAGAAAAGCAGCGTAAAAATTTTGTTGCCGCAATTTGCCACGGTTGTGATTACATTTAAAATTTAGGTTAAAACATAAGCTTGTCGTTTTGGTGAGAAAAGTGATAACAGATTTTTTCTTGTAATTTTTAAACTTGCAATTTTATCTAGGATTCAATTTATTCAAAACCATAACATCCCACTATTGAAAATTTACGATACCGATGTTAATCCATTGAGAATAAAATATAAATTTGGGCAAAAATCACAAAATTTATCATTAAAAATTTATATTAATACGTGCTGTCATTGTTTTTTTTTATTCTCGCTTATTTTCCGTCGGTCTAGTTCCGCCACTGTTGTGGCCAATCACCGACGCCCAGGGAGGCGACTCCACACCCAGGACCCTAACTCACGACCCGTTTATTAACGGACCGGCGCCAACGGCTTTACTTCCTCATGCGATGGAAGGCGTGATCCCAGAGACTTTTCGCCTCAGAAAATCTCCCGATGTCGGCTAGGATTGAATCTAGACCAGCTGGGTTGGTTGTGAGTGGATCACGCCACCTCACAACCATCGACACCTATGTCGGCGGTGGGATTCGAACCCAGGCGTCGAGCGTGGTTGGCGGAGACGTTACCAACCACACTAGGCCCCCGCTAAAGTGTTGTCATTGTTTCATTCTTATTATTTCTTACAATGATTGTTGAAAATGCGTCAATTCCTTAACAAATACAACTTCTGCTCAACGCAGTTTTGCTTGTAAAGCTACAATACTGGAGTTTGACAATATTGAAAAGTTGCGAACATTGAACGTAAATGAATATTGGTTGAATTACGGAATATCTTCGCTTCTTGGTTGGATACGTTGTTTTGAGTGCATGATTTATATTTTATATCGGCTGGGATTCAAGCGTTGACGAAAATCTGGGTTCAAAACGCAGTATGAAGCCACCAAGAAAAAAAATCGGATCAATCAAACCGCAATAACATCTATAGGAAGGATGACCGAAGAGGCTCGAGAGAAGAGTAACTAAATAACTAAATATACCGAGAATATTTTACTCGCAAAAATAGTCGACAAAATACTAATCATGATAAATTCAATCATCTTATTTTTTTTACAGGTACAGTAGTTAACATTTATTTTGAAAAGGTGATTGTAGACCCTAGCAACTAGGAGGTAGTGGCACTCTCGAGGGCTCGACGTCGACGATGATTGGGTGGACAATCGTGTCAACCGGAACCCCAATTCTGGTTTCTTGTTCAAGTCGATGATCATCCGAGGAGCAAAATTACGTTACACTTGAATAATTGACCAATTGTTAATATCGAACGATGATTAAATGAGAGCAAAATTAGTAAATATAAATTTAATTATAAACGAGTTGACGGTCCTCATATAACGAATACATATCATCGTCAAACTCGTGAATGGAAATAGCTTATCAAATCATGTACGCAGTGATTCGCCGTTGACATTAAACTGTCACTCGGCAAATGGAAAACAACTTCGCCTAGGTTAAAAAGTCGATAATTTACGACCAGCGCCGAGATTCGCTGATAATTTATTGTTTTCCATCTAGGATGTAAAAGTACTGGGCGTCCGACTCAGGAGGACTCATATGGGACCACTTTTCCAAACACGCGGTTCCGAACGCGTGTCGCGTTAAATCGCGAAGGGGAACAATTTTCCATTCCGCACGTCATGTGTGTTTCTGTTTTCCGTTTCGCTGACAGTGGCGGAAGCCGGCACAGATCTGAATCACTAAATTAAAATCCAGCATTTTTTGGGGAAATGATATGGATATGAGTGGCATCGGCACTATACGGGCAGGACGAGTGCAAATATAAATAACGTGTGCTTTTTAATGCATGTAAAATCCATTAAACTGAGCAAAATTTATAGTCTTTTACAGCGATTGGTTTGGCGCGAAATGGTAAAAGCTTTTTGCACGCACTGATTTTTCCCTGGCCGCTTGCAAGGATATGAAGTCGGTTGCACGCTAATGACAAATGCTCCCGGAATCGGGATTTATTTGGCGTTAAAAGCGATTCTCGAGAGTTTTCACAGGGCCTTCCGGCGGATCGCTTCACCGTTTGTTTAGTCACAGCGCCCGTAAGAGAGTTATTTGAGAATGCAGTTTTTTATTATTTCGCAACGAGGGAAAATGGAATTGCGGAAATTGATGCTGGGTATTTGCATACATGCAGGGTGAATACGCTTCGGAAATGAATCGTATCGGTGATCCATTAGGGAAAGAATCTTCACTCTTCGCTAAACCTGTTTCGAACTGCAAGAGAGTCTAGAAATCCCGCCTACCTTCTGTATGATAATCACATCAAATTTTATTTCATATCCGCCTCGCCATTCGCTGGGAACCATTTTTCAACCTAAATTACCCAATAAAAGTCAAGTAGAAAAGTACATCTCCAAACAAATAATTACAACAAAACCGTCTCCGATATCAGCAGCAACCCATTCATTTTCACATTTTTTTTGCGCCGGAAAAACTAGCGTATTTCATTCGGCGAAACAAGATTTGTTCCCGCTTGTTTCCGCCAACGAAAGTCATAAACCTTCACTAATGGCCGTGATGCTTGAGAAATACGCTACGTAGCATGGACCGGAAAAAGGCGGAACTCGGTGCACTCAAGTACCGACGACGACGACGACGTTGTGTTAGAATTGCATGAATCAGTCGGGTGTGCTTTTCACGAATTAGCAAAATTTACCGTTCGACTTTTTCGCCTGGTTTCCGCCAGACCAAGGAGCTCCACAAAACCTGGATACAACTTAATTAAAATGTTAACAACACCTTCACAGCTCACGAGAAAGGATTCAAGCAACCGTGCAGAGTGCCGCACAGTCGGTTTGGCGTTTTTTTTAACGAGGATCAGTTTTTGATGGAATGGGAACGATGCAACTGATGCCATTCTTTTCACATGTGGCACTCGAGACCCGTCCGGGCTCAATCGGTTGGAAAATTTTCCAGTGCGGTGAAGAGTATGTTTTAATGTGAAAAGTTTATCCTGGCGATGCGGAAAAGCGATTGCACAGCGTTAAATGAGTGGGTAAGTTTAATTATATGTTTGTGTGTGTAGATTGTTACTGACTGTCGTGAGTACTTTTGTACAATGTTTGAATGGAGAATGTATTGAGTATGGCAGAGCCTTGACATAACGGTTCCTGGAATAAGTCTTCTGAATTCATTTTATAATTTCAGATATACAAAATTACTGAAATTGTCAGTGTCACCACACTCAAAATATTTTACTGAACTCTGCTGCCGTAAAATACCTGTTAAGTAGAGTTTATCGTAGTATTTTTTTATTTACTCCTTCCCTCTTCGATTTTTATTTGAAAATTTATTGAAACGGCTTCATTGATGACAATCATACACCGCAATTAGTTTATTTATCAATTCAGTCTGAAATTGATACCCTGCGTTCCCTGTAATTTGGTCACCGATGCGAACTCACTCTGTTTCAATTGAATAAAACATCTCCCTGTTTTTTTTCGTCGGAGTATGCAAACGTAGTAAAAAAAGCGAAATCAACACCAAGCACCTATAATTTTCTCTTTTTACACTGATGAAAACTTTGATGTGCCTATATGTGCCAACAAAAAAAGCAATCTCATCGGGGGAAAAAAGTTGATGACACCTGCATATTACCAGCTCGCCAACCCTCATCCGGCGGACAGGCATCAGGTTACAACAGCCCCGGGAAGCACTCCAACGTACATTTCCATAAACATAAATATCACACACAACCGGGATGTCGCGTTTGGATCGCAGGGCTCCAGCTCATCATCAACCGGTAATCACCGATTTTACTCCCGTGTATGAACCCGCACGTGGGATAGTCCCGTGTTGGGAAATTTATGATTCCAGCGATACAAATCAGTGATCAAACATGATGAAATTGCAGAAAAATTTATGCGAATTTCTTACTCGCTGGTTTGCCTATAAAATTGCGCGCACCAAAGTACCAGCAGGAGTTGAATGAAAAAAAAACTCAATTTCATCCAGTTTTTGCGCTCCCCTCCGCGCTGTGTGCCTAACGAAACCATGAAACTAGGATACAAAATTTATTAAATTCAAATAACAATAATCGTAATGAAAAACTGTAAAAATGGCAGTTCTGGTTCATTGTCAGACTTTGCTGCAGGTACCGCACTGCAACAGCAGACGGTAGTACTTTAGCAGCAGCAGCAAGCAGGTGAGGAGGGTTGTTGAATGTGGAAATTTATGCTCGTCAGTGAGCAGAGAGTGACATAAAATCAGTATCACATGTACGCATAAATTTCTGCAAGTAATGACTCGTACTCGTATGTAAAATTTGACGCGACGATCGGTTTACTGGTAGCAACGAGGAGGACCAGGATCTCCCTGGCGACAACTTTTTGGGGAAGAGTGATTGATGATCGGAAAAGACTGAAGCGTTTTATGGGCTGATTTACAGTTTGATTTAGATCGCTGGTAAGATGAGAATTCAATTTGGTTGGCGGTAGTGGAACATATTTTTTATGGCTAACAATGTACAGTTTTTGTATGGAAAATTGAACGTTAAAAACAGCTGAAATAAAACCAGCATGAGAAAAGTAGGCAATCGAGAAGTCCTCTTTTGTATTCTGAAAAAACTTTGACTCTTCATGAACTCATTGAAATTGAACCAATTTGCGTCAGTCTTAGTGGTTTCGGTTTTGATTAATCTTTTTTTCCAGATAGCAAGCAAATCTTAGCAAAATCCTTAGCGAAAACCTGGAATTTGATAACATTAAGCATTATGTAGCTTCAACTTTACTATTGAATCGTTGAATCGAGAGCCAGTTTTACATAGAGATTGAATACTACAAAAAGCCCACAATCACGTAATGATATTGAGCAATCTTGTCCTAGATTTCATGGTCAGCATTCATTTCATGTTGGGCTAGCATTGAAATCTAGTCGGGAAAAATAATCCAAGTAGTATACATTAAGAGCTAGAGCCACTTTAAAGCTGAATAACTCTGAGTAGAATAATGTTAGGGCATATGCGGAGAGAAGTTCTTTAATCCCTCTATCAGCCCATGTAATGTTCCTGAAAAGACCTGTATCAGCGAATGTCGTCAACACTGAAATGACCACCACACTTTTCAACATAAGGCCCTAGTTACAACGTGCCATACAGCAAACGAAAATCAGAATACAAGAAGACGGTGCAAAGCAAAGAAAGGAAAACAAATAATAACCGCACGTTCCATGTAATCGTGTGGTGCTGTTCTTCACTAATTGTGTGCCGAACCAAAAACGAGCATCAACCACCAAAGGCGTGTTAGGTAGAAAGCAATATCTACATGTTGGTCCGCTCCGTACCAGCGTGTTTTCCTACAAAACTGCAGGTTCGATAACATTCTCATAGCAAAAATTTGATCCAATTTTTCAGAAAAGCTTCAGTTTCAAATTATTATAGTAATCTAGGTTTGTGAAACCAAACATTCAGTTAACCTGTTGGGAAGGAAGTTCTTTTCTGATACTGATATAGTGTAAATCATAAAAGATGGTTGCTGTCCATTTGTGGCGACTGTGCTGGGTGTGCTGCGTAGGTTTTTTTCCTGTTGGGTTTTTTTTTGGATCACTGCGTATGCCTCGGGTTGCTGTACTGCGCTTCAAGCTTGTCTACCACTTATTGAGGAAGTGATAGACGGCGAGCTATAGCTAAATGTTCCCAAGGTTTCACTTTCTGAGTTGCAGATGTTTGCTCGGGCAGTGACCACTTATTAGGTCACTGAATATACTGAGATAGTTCTTATTGAGACTCAGCAACTTTTGAGAAATGTTTGCGTGTGGTGTTATGAATCTTTTTGATTGGTTTAGGGATTTCATTACCTTCCAATTGGCTGTAATCTCTCGTAGTTCCCATTTCTTTAGCTCAACCTTCAGGACACAGTCTGAGATACCACAAAACGGTTCTGGACCAATGAAGGATGATTGGGAACCCCTCTCATCCACAGTGACCAGGAATCAAGTAAAGATTTACAGAATTCAACTGGCTCATCTGTTGTAGAAGGCAAATGCAGTCCCAGACATCCCAGACAATTCTAGACATGCACTTGTAGGCTTTCAGGGTCTTAAGTGCCGCTTGACTGTCCGAGAAAACGCAGATGTTGACGTGACTATACTTCCCATCCGGCAGATATTTGCACATTCTATAATAGCGGCTATTTCAGCTTGGAAGACTATTGGCCAGTTAGCTACTGATATTTCTGTTCTAGGACTGTACACTCCCGCTCCTGTTACGATCCCCATTTTTGAGCTGTCAGTATAGAACTTGATCGATCCATTACGAACGCTTGGTTCTCCCGCATCCCATATTGAGCGCAAGGGTTCATACACTGAGTATGGGATGTCGTAGTTGGATCTGGGTTCCATCCAATCACTGTTCTTGTTCGTTGCTGGTTCAGCAGGTAGGAGATTCTAGATCTTTAAGCAGGCTTCTTCCGTTCTCTTGATTTTTGCCCAAATTTCCTCTTCTACCTGCCAAACCCCTTGGAGAGCTAGACCTTCTCTCACACAGAGTGAGTAATTATCCACATCTAGGCGTAGAGTATTTTAGTCGCAGAGTTCCTTTTCACTCTTTATCATCACGTGTTAAAGATAAACATTTATTTGCTCTCTCAGTTTAAGAGGGAGTAGTTTTCGTTAGCTTCTCCTTCACTAGAAGAGAAGTTGGCTAAATATCAAAACATTTAGGTTCACATTGAAGCCACATCCTAACCGTTTTCAAATTTAATATTATAGGAAGATTCACAACTCACTATGGGTGCGTATTCTGCAGAAATTTCGATTCTATACTGTTTTTGCCGCACCCCAGAGCGATGAGAACGGTAACGCAATGCTCAGTTGGTCGCTGAGCAATTTATTTCATTTTTCTTGCGTGCGCGGATGAGCAATTTACAAGAGTTTCACTGGATTTTTGCTCTGTCAAATTAGGAGCGTTTTTTCGTCAAAGAAACTATTTCTCTGCGCTCTCTCTACAGCAGATGGTGTGATGCACATTGAATGTAAGCTCGCAGTTGTTAAGAGGGAAGAAAACTCTTTCTCTTTAAGATGAAGATGAGCAAAACAAAGCCTGTCTTTAAGTGACCTATCTTATCCCCGTCTAGTATCATCTTTTGTCGTTTGAGCTTATGTTCACTTTTCTTGGCCTCTAGTTGAACGTTTTGTTTCAAAGGAAGTAGATGGAGGATAACTTCTAATGCTTTGGAAGGTGTACTCCGCATTGCAGTAGTGGCAATACAAGCTGATGTTTATCTAGCTCAAGGTTGTTAATCGATAACCTATCGTAAACGCCGATTACGATACCGTCTGTTATCGTTATCGACGATGACGCTAACGTCTACAGACATTAGCGTCATTGCCAAGTACGATAACTACTGGACGGGATCGAATCAATAACGTCTGATAAATAAATTCACCATTTGATTTCACTTTGGCTGCTGTCCTGAATAGCGACACAAACAAAGCAGCATTTGGTTCAATAGCAACGGATCGGCTCGTTGCTATTGCATTGCCAAACTTATGAACTCGTAGCTACTCGAGAATTTTCACCTTCGCGGGTTGTTATTTTCTAAGTGTAAATAGCAAGGTTCGGCGCGATTATTTTGATGACAACCATGAAAATAACCGCACCGAGCGTTGCTATTTAGCCAGTTTCAGCAACCGAAATTTAGCAACTAGTGCACTTGCTCTGACGAAACAAAAGACGTTAGTACGTTGATAACGCCTGGCGATTATCGTCACCGCCGATAACGTTAATGTTTGGAGACGCTATCGTCATCGTCAATAACGATAGCAGACTTAATCGGTATCGGCGATAATCTATCGTATTAACAACCCTGATCTAGCTTCCTCGTTGCCGTGGTCTCCTAGGTTTTTGGCCACCATACTAACGAAGCGAAAGAAATTCGAGGCCTTACTAATGCGGTGTACATTACCACTTTTGGTTTTAAGCCCCAAATTCTTTCCAGCATCTTGGAGCAAACCCACAACGCTGAGTTAGCCTTTTTTATTATTGAATCTAAGTGTGATTTCCACCCCACTAAGATGTAGAAACTGTAGTTTTCTTCTTTTTGCGAAGGGAACAATTGATGTTATTGCTGGGTTGATGCTCAGGCCTTCTTTTACACACCAAGAGCGTGTAAGGTTTAAAGCCTGCTGCATCCTATCTGATATAACATTATCGAATTTTCCACGAACCACCAGTGGTGGGCACCATTCCGCTAATTCGCTAATTCGCTTATTAGCGACGCTAAAATTTAGTTAGCGATTCAGCGATTTCGCTAATCTTGAGCTGGTTAGCGAAACTGTTAGCGTCGCTAAAATTTTGGCCTTCGAAACGCTAATCGCTAATTCGCTAAATTTTGTGGAGAAGCGACAGTAAAAATATTTAGAAAAACTGTGAATTGCTGATGGCGTACGTAAATTGCTTCGAAAGATGCACATACTTTACTGCGAAAGTTACTTTTGTCAGTTTTTTTACCCTAGAATGGAGTCCCAGTTATCGTACAAGCCACAGGAGCATTTTGAAGAACAAGCACAAGGTCTAGATTGAATTTTTGGCACACCAAGAACTTTGGTAAATTGCAATGCGCTTGAAATTATGACAACTTTGGTTCTACTTTTTCGGTTCAGATAATAATTGAATTTTCATGAAAACATTCCTAACTGTATCTATTTTCAATGCAAGCTAAATAACTTTTGTTATTCTTGTTTTTACAAAATCAAATATGAATACCGTTTCGTGAACCTCTTACTGTAAATAGCTTTAAAAAGTAATTGTTTTCGTTTGTTTAACCAAAAGAGATCAAAGTGGTCCAAATCTTACAAAACACGAGCAATAAATATAGCGATATGACTATTTACATATTAAAAAGTTAGCGATTAGCGATTAGCGAAAGTTCCGCTAATGTGGGTTTAGCGTTTAGCGTTTAGCGATTATCGAGCTAAATTTCCCGGTTAGCGAGTTAGCGATTAGCGTCGCTAAATTTTCGGTTAGCGGTGCCCACCACTGCGAACCACTATAACAACGTCGTCAGCAAAGCCCACAACTTCAAACCCTTCTGCCTCAAGGCCCCCTTTGCGCGCAATCTTTAGTTGCAGTCACGATGGATGACGATCCAGCCAGCTCTGAGGTTATTTGTCTGTTTCTGTGCATACTATGAGTCCATTCGACTATGGAATTATCGCAGTGTCTCTCTTTTTTATGGCTTGTGTCATCGATAAATATGAAACACTAGTTGAACATTCCCGGCGATGCTCGGGATCAAAGGTTTCAAAGATAGATTTTTTTTTTATATTTCATTGCTGCATTAGCTCAACTCACCTTATAAATATAATTTACATCTTATACTTCCATTATCACTTTAAGTAGAGTGTCAAACGTCTTCGTCAGTGGTTTTCTTCGGACCTTTTTTGCATAAGATTGCGCCAGTAAAACTACCGAAGAAAACCACTGACGAAGACGTTCGATACCCTACTTCAATATTCTGAGAACGCGCAGAACGGAAATACCCATATTGGATTTTTTTTTGTGATTTTGGGCTGATTTACAGAAACTGGAAGTCACCATTTTGGATTTCAAAATGACGTATGGAGTTCCACTTTCGAAAGTATTGAAATTGTTGGCCAAATATCACTTTAGAAGCCATAAATTTGCATGTTTCATGTAGTTTTGTGAATAATATATCAAATTTAGTAATCAGATACTTGTTATTTTTCTTCAAATGTCTTTTCTGAACGTTAACAAACATTTTAATGAAAAAAAAAATGTGTCATCGCTGTAAAATGACGTATGGAGGTCCACTTTCGGAAGTATTGAAATTGTTGGCCATATATCACTTTAGGTTATTTTCCTGAAACCGGAAGTCGCCATTTTTTAATCCACAAAACTTTGTAGAAAATAAGAAAATAAAAGATTTTTAATGTTTAAGCTGCCTCTTAATCGATATTCAAACAAATGAATTTTTTTTTTTTTTGTAAGAATTTGTTTATTTCTAAGTTAAAAGCTTTAACAGATACTATTTACATTTCAACAATCTAATTCAAACTCTAGTGAAGTTAGGTCAATATCATTAGTATAACAATGTATAAGAAAGCTTGAATATTTTGCAAACAATGTCAAAGTTTTAGTTTTTATTGTTTTTCGCAGGTTTCTCAACTGTGGTCTCAAGAGTTCTCCTATCTGAAGTCTGCGCCATCCGTTCAGCAGCATGTTCACCTTCCGTTGTAGTAAACTCCAGGCTGGTTCCACACGCCTGCATTCGCTCAGTTTGTGCTCCAATGTCTCAACAGCGTTATTGCAATATAAGCAATTTTCACCGTCGGCTCTGTTCATCCGAAACATCAGCTTTCGGTGTTCAAGTTTTCTATTGATCAATAGAAACAAGACACTCCTTTCGCTTGAATTAATGCCTCGTATATTTCTCCAAATCAGCCGCCAATCTGCTGTGGGGTAGTCATTGGACACCGTGGGTGAATCAGTCTGTTCAACGTAGTAATTATGAAGCGTTTCTACGGATATATTTTGTTGGACATGTGGAGGTAGTGTTCGAAAATTTAAAATTATTTTTAAACAAGGACAATCTATGGGTGGGGTAGGATTTGCTTGGGAAAGAAAGGACATATAGAAAGGGAGGGAGTTCATGTCATTCATATGCCGATTGATTAGAAGCGCTTTGCACTTGAGTGCCGGTAATTGTAGTTTCAAACCACCTGCCTCCTTGCTTCGCGCCAGCTGTTGCATTGGTACACATGCCGTAATACCACGCCACAGAAACATTCTCATAGTCGAAGTCAGTTTTGCCGTATGGGCGGCAGTTGGAGTGAGAATCGATGCGAGATACCAGATCTTTGACGTTATGAACGTGTTGAGGAGTATAACTTTCTGGTATAAGTTGAGTGTACGGAGTGAGTGTAGATAAATCTGTCTGGAGAAACTCAATACGATCGCATCCCAGTTCAGTTTATTCATCTGCCGAATGGAGTTAGCGAAGGTCACTCCCAACACACGGACGGTGTTTTCGTTTCGTAGCCATGGCACGGTGAGTGGCATGACATCGGTATACCCCACTGATAACGAAGTAGATTTCTCCAGGCTCAGTTTTGCTCCCGAGACGCGTTCAAAGCGTTGCAGTGTTTCTCGTATCTGATCCATTCTTGTCAGGCAAGTGCATATCACCGTCACATCGTCGGCATATGCGACAACGAGATCAGACTCACAGATCTCTTCCAGTCGTTTGAGCAGTGGGTGTAAATAGATCACGAACAGGTGCATTGAGAGCGGATCCCCTTGGCGAACCGATCTCTGGATGGGGAAGGCTGCTGAGAGATGTCCATTTATCAACAAGCGAGAAGACGAGAGCTCTCCGATCTTTTGAAGAAGGCGCACGAGATTCGGGTTAAACCCGAGCGAGCACATGTTACGAAAAAGGAAAGATCGGTCCACAACGTCGAAAGCATGACGAAGATCGAAGGATGCCAGCAAGCCACGTTGTTTACGTTTAATCAGTTGTGCGACACGATCCTTCATAGCGAGAGTAGCCTGGAAAATATTTCGGCCAGTGTTAGCGCATTTCTGGCTCTCGGTAAGCACGTGGTGGGTGCTCATGACACTCTCCAGACGCTGTTTGAGAATGCGTGATAAAATCTTGTAGTCGAAATTTAGTAGCGAGATCGGCCTGTAAGCGCTCGCTGTTTGACCATTGCCCTTCTTTTTGACGAGCACGATCACACCATCAACGAAATCGGCCGGAAAGTTTCCCGACAAAGCCTCGTTTATGACGAGGGTGAGCTCTCTCCATATCACATCGAAAGTTTTAAGATAGAACTCTCGAGGCAGGGAATCTCCACCGGGGGATTTATTTTGGCTGCTAGATTTGATGGCTGTGTAAATTTCAGCCGCTGTTATGTCGTGCATGCAGGACTCACTTACCGGATCGTTTTCTGGAATCATTCTCTCGCATTCGAATGTGTTCTCCGTATCTTCTTCCGTCTCACCCACAGCATACAGAGATTGGTAGAAGTGAAGCATGTGCCGTTCGATTTCGGTAGCGTCGTCGATGAGTTGGTTTTCTCCGTCGCGTAGCTGTGAAATATTTGTTTTTCTTCTGCGTCTGTCGCCCAGCTGGAACATTGATATTGGTTCTCCCGCTATAAATGATTCATTTAAGGGCTCTTCCCACTGCTTCCGTTCCGGGACCGGGCCGGGACCGGGCCGTGGCTGTTCCGCGTGTCGTCCGGGCTCGTTTTAGATTGATTGCGTGCGTTCTTATGAACGCATTCACACCGACGCGCCGTGCCCAGACCGGGGCAGCGTTGAGTTGCCGTCGTGCTGCCGCAGTGCGAGAGAAAAACTATCGTTGCCGACGATACTTTGTGTTGGGCGGAGAGTGCACGGAAGGCACTCGGGTGGATGCGTGTATGTTGTAGTGACATATTTCGCGCGGAGTGAGCTGCGGTATGAAAAAAAGAGAAAGACGTTCTTTCACATACACACATCAATATTTCTCAGCCAGAGCGCAGCGCAGGTACGGTTCAAGCACGGCGCAGTGTGAATGCATGAAAAGTCCCGGACGAGCCCGGTCCCGGCCCGGTCCCGGAACGGAAGCAGTGGGAATAGCCCTTTAAGCGCATAAACGCCTGCGTGAAATTGCGCTGCAGAGTTAGCATTTTCGCTTTCACCCGGTTTATTGTACATAGCATTTCTGGGTTTTGGAAATAGCCATCGTACGCTTGCCGTAATTCTCTATATAAACGTTGATGTTTTTGATGAAAGTCATCAAAGGCCAGCTTCGATTTCCAACGGAAGAAAGATTTTATTCTCGGTTTAGCGTACGATAGCCACCACTGCATCCATGAGGGATAGTTTCGTTTCTGACGAGTCCAGTATTGCCATTTAAACTGCAATTCGTTTATGTTTTCTGTTGTCAACAAATGGGGACGTAGGGACCAAAAACCGCGTCCTGGCTCATGGCCTGATTGAGGAAGGCAAATGCGTGCTGTTAACGCCTTATGATCCGTAAAACAACACACATGCGCATCGGTTGACCTTAACATACCTCGTAGTCCTGGGCTAACATAGATGCGGTCTAACCGAGATGATGAGTTGTGTGAAATGTAGGTGTAGCCAGGGGTAGTTGGGTGAAGTTGTTCCCAAACATCGAGAAGGTTTAGCTGCTGCACAGTTGCAGAAAGAGCGGGACTGTGGTTGCTTCCAGTAGCATCACATCGCCGCACAACACAGTTGAAATCACCTCCTATCAATGTGTGTTCTGTAGGATGACGAATATAGTAAGCGAGAGTACTATTGAAGAGACGCTCTCTCTCCGCTCGTAGGCCCGTACCAGATGGAGCGTAAACGTTGCAAATGGTTGTGTTTTGAAGCCGTATTGCGATTATTCGTCCGTCGAGACTCTTCTCAACGTTCGAGAAACGCAGGTGATCTTTCAGTGCTATTGCTGTTCCTCTACGGGAGTAATCTATATTACACACAACAATGTACCCAGGCAGACTGATTTGATCATTTTCTACTTCCTGCAAAAGTGCAATGTCTATGCTCATTGTTTGTAGAAACGTCCTAAGCGCGTTTAGTTTTGTTGAGTTTGTGATGGTGTTTATATTTATCGATGCGATGTTATAGCTAACGAGATCCATTAAATATTATATAGTCTAAAGAGATCTATATATTATCAACTTCAATCTCCTCAACTTCTTCGTCGTCAGCGTTGTTTTGTCGCGATTTCTTGCCTGGCGGCCGACCAATTCGGCGCTTGCTGCTTCCTGAAGCTGATGAACAGTCTGTGTCATTTCCATCGGTTGAGGTAGTTTGTCGGGTAGTCATTCTGTTGGTAGTAGCTACCATTGCCGGAGGAGCCATGAGCGTCACGAGTTGATCGGAAATGTTCGTTTTCGCGAACTTCAGATCGATAGTGTTCGGTACAGAGAGCTTCGTGGGAGCTAAGGGCAGCTTCGGAGCTACCGGTGCAGGTTTAGCTATGCCTGGTCTTTGAAATAGCGGATTCGGTTTTGGTTTTTCATTTTTTCCTCCCTCTCCGGGCTTGGGACCGAAAGGTTTGGCGGCTGTGTTCTTCTGTGTAGTAACAGAGGGTTTCGTGGCGGATTTTTGTCCCGTTTGTTTTGCAACATTCGCGTATGTCTTCTGCACCAGCAGCTTTTTATTCTGAACACACGAGATGCCGTTGTGAATAAATTCGCTGCAGTGGCGACATGTTTGCAACTGGCCGAAATACGTCACACTTGTCGTTTGTCCATCAATCGTGATGTAGCTTTCAATATTGCGCTTTACCATCATGCGCACTATTTTGCTTCCCGTCGAAAGACCACCGAAGCGATATTTGCTGTCCCATACGTGATCGGTTACCGACAGAACCTCACCGTAGTCACTTAAAAATTCGGCAATTTGCTCGTTCGTTATGTCTTCGGACAAGTCCGATAACTTTACTTCTACCGCTCCGTCCTCCAGTGTAATCCGAAGCGTGTAGATTTTGCCATCTACTTCGGTTTCGTGCTTTTTGTCGTGTTCTGCTACGATCTTCTGCGCCAGCTCCAGGTCAACGACCTTCACAAAAGCACATCCAAGTGTCTTACTTGGTTGGAGACGAAGCACCTGTTCGTACTGTAGACCCAACACGGTACCGACAAACTCGTGAAGCTCTTCAAAGGACGGCTTTTTCGGCACGTTCGCGTAGTCGATGCGAAACGTGTTTTCGCGTCGAACACTCATCGCGCAGATAAACGCGGCGAAAAATCACTCAAAACGGTACTTAAACGAAATGGCGTTGTTAAATAGCTTGCGTATGACTTTCAGAGAAAAAACACGTCTGCTTTCTTCGAAAGTTGAGCGCTAACTGTGAATCGTAACCTTTCCTGCAGCTAGATGTGACTTCTAGTTTGGATTAACGCAAAAAAAGTAAAACAGTAAGATTAAGAGCTGAATGACCTTCTGGTTAAAAGCTCTCTAATAAAAATCAAATTCAAATTCAAAAGTACAAAAGTAAATCGTATGCCGTAAAATGTAACTATATACAAAACTACGAAAACATCAGAAATTTAAAATGTTCATGCTCGAGAGGGTTATTCTGCAAAAAAAAATTGTAGATGAAAGAACAACGAACATTTTATTGCAAAAAAAACAAATCATTGAATTTTGATTCAGAGGCGAATTGCGCATAAAAAGTCAAAGTTTCGCATTTAATCGTATAAAAACGTATAAATTAAAAAAAAATATTTTTCGGTGATTTTCTGTATTCTGTATGCTGTATGTGGTCCTCGTGGCTCTGTGGTTAGCGATGTCGATTGGCTCCCACACGGTTGTGATATCGGGTTCGATCCCCGATCAGGTCGAGAATCTTTTCGAACTGCAATTTTTCTCGACTCAGCTCTGGGGCACGGGGTATCGTTGTTCTTATCCTACAACATTCAAAATGTGCTAAAACAATATCGATAACGAATTTTCTCAACTAATCTGGTTGATCGAGAGCGCTATTAGAAGGCTGCATCATTGTTGTGCTGTATACAGAAAATCATCTTCAAACATACATTTTACATTTTAACATAAACAAACATTTTAATGAAAAAAGAATCACATGTCATCGCTTTAAATTTTGGTTTAGAGGCAAATCCAGCATAAAAAGTCATAATTTTGCATGTTTCACGCAGTTTTGTGAATAATATCTCAAGTTTTAGTGATAATATACATTTTATTTTTGCTCAAATGTCTTTCCTGAACGTTTACAAACATTATAGTGGAAAAAAATCATATGTCAACGCTTTGAATTTTGATTTAGAGGCGAATTTAGCACAGAAAGCCATAATTTTGCGTGTTTTCGGTAGTTTCGTGAATAATATCTCAAGTTTTAGTAATCAGATACTTATTATTTTTCCTTACATATCTCTCCTGAACGTTGACAAACATTTTAATGAAAAAAAATCACATGTCATCGCTTTGAAATTAGATTTAGAGGCGAATTCAGCATAAAAAGTTATAATTTTGCTTGTTTTACGTAGTTTTGTGAATAAAACCTCAAGTATTAGTAAACAGATACTTGTCACTTTCCTTCAAATGTCTTTCCTAAACGTTTACAAACATTTTAATGTAAAAAAATCACATGTCATCGCTTGAATTTTGATTTAGAGGCGAATTCAGCATAAAAATTCATAAAGTTGCATGTTTCACGTAGTTTTGTGAATAATATCTCAAGTTTTAGTAATCATATACTATTTATTTTTCCTCAAATGTCTTTCCTAAACATAAACAAACGTTTTAATGAAAAAAGAATCACATGTCATGGCTTTAAATTTTGTTTTAGAGGCAAATTCAGCATAAAAAGACATAATTTTGCAAGTTTTACGTAGTTTTGTGAATAAAATCTCAAGTTTTAGTAATCAGATACTAATTATTTTTTCTCACATGTCTTCCCTGAACATTAACAAACATTTTAGTGTAAAAAATCATATGTCAACGCTTTGAATTTTGATTTAGAGGCAAATTTAGCACAGAAAGTCATAATTTTGCGTGTTTTACGTAGTTTCGTGAATAATATCTCAAGTTTTAGTAATTAGATACCTATTATTTTTTCTCAAATATCTTTCTTAAACATCAATGAACATTTTAATGAAAAAAGAATCACATGTCATCGCTTTGAATTTTGATTTGGAGACGAACTAAGTATAAAAAGTCATAATTTTGCATGTTTTACGTAGTTTTGTGAATAATATCTCAAGTTTTAGAAATCAGATACTAATTATTCTTCTTCGAATGTCTTCCCTGAACATTAACAAACATTTTAGTGAAAAAAGAATCATATGTCATCGCTTTGAATTTTGATTTAGAGGCAAATTTAGCACAGAAAGTCATAATTTTGCATGTTTTACGTAGTTTTGTGAATAATATCTCAAGTTTTAGTAATTAGATAACTATTTTTTATAACTAATGTCTTTCCTGAACATCAGCGAACATTTTCATGTTAAAAAACCTACATGTCACCGCTTATTATTTTTGATTTAGAACGATTCAAAATGATAATGATTACTGTACACCACAGAGACTGAGGGAATAATATCAATAAGATCAAGCGTTACGGAATTCTATTTTTATATAGTAGATTATCGAAGGCCCCTACAATGTCGAGAAATACGCACAGGGCTACTTCTTTCAAAGAGAGGTTTTTTTGCTTTGGTCACAAGCGAGTGTAACGCTGTGATCGTTGATCTTCCAGATTGATAAGAAAACTGGAACTCAGATAGTGGATATTTAGTCATGTTTTCATATTTTAGATATTCATATATAACCTTCTCCATCGTTTTCAGCAGAATTGATGATGAACTGATAGGTGCTGAATCCCTTGTAAGACATTGTAAGATGTTTTGACAACCCCCCCCCTCCCCCTAGTAAGATCTTACTATATATACCATATATAGATTTTTATTATAGTTTTATCATCCTGAAGCAAGCACAATACTATTTTGAATTGTAATGACCATACTTCGAAAAAAAAATTATTTTGAATTCTTTTTTCTACAAAACCTTGCATTTCTAATGTACTTTCAACATGGCATATCAAATGTCAGCTTGATTCAATGTTTGAACTGTTATCAAGAAAACTACAGAAGAAAGTCCGAATTTTACGATAAAAAAATAATGTGTGTTTTTAGCAACTGTTTTTCTATAACAATCATTATTCGTTTTTATAATAAAAATAACTTCTACGTAGATCTATTGGTCATTGAGTGTAACGGTCCATAAAATTATCAATTTTTGTTCTTGTTCATTTGTTCCATAAGTTTTCAAATGGTGCCTCAGAGCACCACTGGGCATACAGGAGACAAAAAAATCGATGGCCTTAAATAAACTATATATCTGATTTCATATTTTTGCTGGCCGTTCTTCTCACTACGTGGTGATTTCAGAAGGGGATGAATCAGAAGCTGATGAGATGGGAAGCGACATTGAAGATGAAGTCGCTATGTTTGCGATAGATCCATTACCAGATGAAGTTCATGAGTATTTTTCCGAGACAAACGAGGCAGAAGTAGAGACACCAGTAAAACGGGCCAAGAAAGAAATGAAAGTGGGTCTAAAGGCATTGAAAGCGGACCAAAAACGAAAACTTACCATTTCTGGGAAAAGCTGCAAGCCAAAATCTAGGTACATGACAACTCAGAGATGAAGAAAAGAGGAGAACTCGGATACGACATGCTCTTCAAAATTCGTCCTTTCATCGATGCAGTGAGAGCCAATTTTCTAGCCTAGAAAATTCCCTACTCCATAAAAAATAAATCATCGAATAGTCATAAACTAAGTTTTTTTTTCGAAAACTACGTTGTTTACATTATTTTCTATAGTATTTGAATAAATACTTCAAACATTTTTAGAAAATTTTTTTTCGTGTTTTTAAAAAAAGTCCCTGCTGTGCTCATAAGTGCTTTGTAGCATCATTTCAAAATTCGCTTTTTTCTTTAAAATTCAATGTTTTACAGTGATTTCAACTACCCTGCAAAGTATTTTGCCTAAATTGACCCGGAAAGCATTTTTAAATCATGAAAAACCTCGTGAGCGGGAGAGGGTTAATCGTCCTTTCGTTATTTTCTTTTTATGAATTTTACCGTCCACACCTACATGGCTATTTGAACAGCTGCATTAACGATGTTTTTCTTACGTAAGATAATTCACCCCCCTCCCTCTCCTGTAAGACAGCGTAAGAAAATTGCACACCCACCCTCCCTCACTATTTGCTTACGTAATTATTGAACGGCCTCTTATGAAGTCTCGCCACAATTGGGGATCATTCAATACTTTCGCAAGTGTGACCCAGGATTTACGGAATCCAATCCGACGAGCTCTTTGCTCTGTTAAACAGTTTTCGTGCTGTTTTACGAAGCTGCTCGAGTCTGTCATTCCACCAGGGAACATTCCTGGTGGAAGGGACATTTTTTGTGGGACAGTTGTTGTTGCGTAGATTATACGTAGTCGAGAAATGGTGGTATAAGACCAGAGCGCTTATTGTGGTTTTGACCTCCAGGTCTTGCCGAAAGGTGTACAAGTTTGAATCGCTGAAGTCGTCTCCTTGATTGCGTAGTTCAGCATTCTAGTTCAGGTCTTTACACAGAATGTTTTCAAGGTATTTGGTTTCATCGCTGAAGCTGATTGAACGAGTCCTTCGCTTAGTAAAGGTATAATGACTGTTTTAGTTAAGGTTCGGTTCTCATTTTAAAACACCATTAGGTAGTGGTGTTAAAAGCCGTTTGCATATGACTAGGTAGAATTGCATCACATATTCCCCGAATATGTACTACACCGTCAGCATATCCAATGACTTCGTAGACAAGCTCTCCGTCTACCACCAGTGATCATCGCGGAACTCGGGAGACAGAACTCGTCCCTTAGGACACCCTTTGATTGCATCTACTGTAAAAGACATATCTTCCAAAGAAGCTGTGATATTCTTGCTCAAAAGCATTGCTTGGTTCCAGCTAATTGTAATATTCTCGTTTCCTTTATTTTGTAGAAGTGGGTAAATACATGCAAAAAACGAGTTATTGAAAGCTTTTCCAATGTCAACACCGCTTTGTCTTTATGCTCTAGTGACTTATCGATCTTCGTCACTTATAGCTGAGAAATCCGGAGATGGGTCTTAGCATATGTCGTTCTAAAACTCTGAGTGCTCGCATGACTTCCTAGAGCAGTGTCCTCGCCTCGTAGTAAACTTATGAGCGTTTTGTACACTTTGTGCGAGAGCTAAGTCTGTTCGACCGCATATTCTTATGAAGCCTATAACAGGCACGACTTTCGTAGATAACCCACCTCCGCATCTCACAGCTGGTATCGTTGTCCGAGGTTACCGGTGAACCAAGGTAGACGAATTCGTCGACCACCTCAAGATCATCGCCGCCAATCATTACTACCTAAGCAGACCCAGTCGTGCTCGGCTCCGTCAGTCAGTATGTACTTAGTTTTAGACGTATCAATCTTCGACCCAGCCTTTTCCACCTTGCGTTTTAGAGTGACACAAAGTGAAGATCTGGTCCGCTGTTGACCGGCCTTCTACGAATCTATTTACTAGTGCGCGGCCGTTGGACGATGACTTGGGAAAACACTTTGTAAGCGATACTGAGGATGCATCGACGATGTTAGTTACATCGCCATCTTGGTCTTTTTGCTGTACAATATTCAAATGTGCAGCTTCCACCTTTTGGTTACCTAACGGTCTTCCCCCAAGAGGTCACGGAGCTCCAACAGTCCTCGAGAGAGGTTTTAACTAACTTGCCCTCTTCCGGTAGCGATGACTCAACCGGCACATTCGCAGTGTGATCGACCGCCACCAAATTACCCGCTTCTGCATCTCGCCCAACACGATGACAGCTGTACGCAGTTCATGTAAACTCTCGCAGCTCTGGTACATGGTTTGACCGTCCCGGAACCTACGTATCATAGAATCATTCCACCACACACCTCCTGCAGCGCTACGACGGACTTGCGGCTCTTCAATTCATCTACTAGTATGCGAGTTCCTGCAAAGAAATTGAGAGATCGTCAGTTCCATGTTCGTGCAATGTTTTGTCTTTTTTGTCCGGTTTTGGTATAAACATCACCTTAACGATCCACCTGCTGTCCGAGATATGTTTCGATTTTTGCAAGAAGTTTGATAGAATAATAGCCGGTTGGGTGCCTTCAAAGGTTCAAAAGACCTTATCGCCAAGTTGATTGAAGTCTCCGTAAACAGTGGACTAGCGAGCCCTGCGGCATCGCGTGACGTCGTTCGTTTAGATCCGAGGTTCTATAGCGCTTCAAAGTTCGATCTAGAGGTCTTTGTCGAGCTAGGAAAGAGAATGCGTTTCTTTGCTATTAACAGTCAAACTACCTTCTAAGTTCTTCGATTGCCCAAGTTCATTCGTGTGATCATCGGACATCGTCTTCTACAGATGCGTTGCCCCTGGCAGAGTCTGAATTTCCCCGCAGTACCAAATTCTATTGTTATTGTTATTTATTTGCAGTACCAAATTCTATTACTATTGTTATTTACTTCTTGAACAAGCGCCTGGTTTCCTAACGAAGGTTGCTGAGTGTCTCGCTTCACCAGAGCTCATCACCGTAAACCGTCTGTTTCGTTCACAAACATGTCCAGTTCAACCGGAGTTTGTGTATTTAACTAGCAAGAGGAGCTCAACAAATGTTTATTGAAAGAATTCCAGAGTGGTTCCCTTTGATTTCCTGAAATGTACTCCTCTAATGAATAGCCCTAATGTCAAATCTGATATATCTATGTTGTTTTTTACCTTCTCTGCTATCGAGGCGCCACATAAAGTGAGATCTAATTTTCCTATACTACATACATTGTAGCCGTCACGAACTGATCATGCTTGAGCGAGCCACTTCTTACGGAGGCTACCGCCGAAATAAAGTTTGCCCGGATGAGACAGCTTTTTATGCAAGTCCAAATTGAATCTTTTCCTAGAAAAGGATCCAGTCGGTTCAGCACACTACACGAGTCTCCGTCAAACCAGGTGCAAAACTCAAAAGAAACTTAACGAAGTCTGAGACTGCCTTCCGTAATTTCCGACATAAAAAGTTTCATTGCTTAAGCTTTTCTCATCACTGGAAGTTTCTCGAACCCAACAGCAGACAGCGCCAACCAAAGTGGAACCAAACTGCTGCGAATCGAAGCGGTGCGGACAGACTAAGGTTACTTGGGAAACATTTCATTGGCTAAAAGTCCTACATTACTCGAAAAGCGGTTTTATTCACGACGTAACATAATTTGGTCTGGTTTAGAATCCAGCTTATCTTATATGTACATGATCTTTATTTCTATCTTCCTGCTTTAGATAGTGTGCGAATTCTCCTATTAGCTTAGCTCTTTTTCTCTCGAACTCTCACGGTGCGTGCGGGCATAACGACTCTTATTATTCATTGACATATTCTATTCCCGAGAGCCAAGGAGAGATCAACTTGATCTCCAGTTACGGTTACTCATAACATAACATAACATAACATAACATCTCTGGATACTAACTGTCAGTTAGTTGTTGGAACACCACTCGTGTAAAATAACGACTAGTCGCTGGAGATCGACACAATCTGCGATATTAAGTATAAACTTAAACAGCTCAACATCGTCCAAAAACAAAAAAAAAAACATACGGAAATTTTCTTTGTGTACTAACGATGCGTCATTTATATACAACGCTAAAAAACAGTGGTCCTGAATTACTACCTTGCGGAACGCCCGATAAATTCGAAATACTACAAGGTATACAGCCCTAGGGTTGCATGAAATGGTGACGTGGGATTAAACACCGTAACTAAAGGAATTTTTTGTTACAAAAGTTACAGAGTCCTCTATAACTCTATATCCTCAAAAACCAAATCCTTATTGGACTTACGTAATCATAATGAACAATTTGTCTTTTTTAGCTCTGATTGATTTAAATTTATTATATGGATCTTACTTGTAAAATAAAATGGAAGCCCTTACATAGGTTCACTAATAGGCAAACATAAGAAGACATGTTAAGGTGAAACCTCATTGTATCCAAAAATGGCCGACTTTGAGTCACCACTTCGAATTTTCGAAAGCACAAGACTCGGAAATAGTTATTGCGTTCCCTGTGAAAATGCTATTTTATGTTTGCTGTGGTGTAGCAAACATAAAATAGAATTTTCATAGGGAACGCAATGAGTATTTCCGAGCCTTGTGCTTTTGAAAATTCGAAGTGGTGACTCGAAGTCGGCCATTTTTGGATTCAATGAGGTTTCACCTTAAACAAAATTATCAATAATTTACAGCAAAAATTCGTAGCAATCAACAGTTACAACAAAGTTAGAGTTCAAAAAGATTCATTTTGGCTCTTTTGCTCGCCAGTTTTTTTTTCTTTTGCCAATAATTTCATCCACTGTATTACGACGACAGCTAATATACGTATATTATTTGTCAAGTTACAAATGAAGAATGTCATCTAACAATGTTCAAATTTTAAAGAAGATTTCTAAAAAAGTCAATGGCCAAAAAATTCACCAGCATTCGCCGATTCTTCCTTCGATACTATCCAGTCACGAGTATTTAGTGAATATTAAAACTGAAATAAATTAAAAAATAATACTCATAGCTTATAACCGTTGCATAGATGTACAAATTTTGTTGGGTAATTTATGGTTATCATATTCATGAAATAAACTTTAAATCACTATCAAAAGCAGCAATACATTTTTCTCCGATTACAAACGTATAGAAATGTACCAATAGAAGTTTACCGCTGCAGTACGAATAGAAGTGTACCGCGGCAATCATAGACGACGAGAAACCTGCGGCTCTCGTACGGTACTGTTGCTTTCACCACCATGTTTTCTTTCAAGACATCAGTTCTTATTACGTTCTATCAGCAGATTTCGAAATTGTTCAAGAAAAAGGGTTGTTTCGAATCTTTCGAAAAACCTTTACCTTCAAGACATCAAATTAGTCTAAGTTTGTAGAAGCAAACATAAATGAACCTGTTGGGACGGGAGGGGCTTTGTCGATTTTTCTTTTGATATTGATAAAGTGAATATCCGAGGGAATGGTTGGTGTCCATTCATGTTGTCTGTGCTAGAAATGCTCCCATGTGATTGGTTCTTGTTCGCGTAAATTTGTCTTCGAAACTTTTTATCAATTTTCAGCGCTGAGTAATGAAATAATAGTAATAACAAGCGTATCACAACATGCTTGGTTTCGCTCTATTGCTCTTCGAATGCTCATTAGGCTATATTTTGTTAAGGAGGCAGAATTCGAACGAGTCACATATAAAGCACTTGTAGAGATACTCGCTATCTCTGCAATTTGTCCAAACATTGTAATGCGCCAAACTTTGCAATGTCTCGGTATAAATTGAAAGAGTATTTAAATTTTCTGAGGTGGAGGACACAAAACTAAATATTTTTTATGTGAATGTATACTTAAAGAAAAATAATATGGTTGACAAAATAAATTAAAAATACTATGGATTCGAACGATGCATGTCTTTCGGCGCAACTTTTTTCTATTTCACTTCGATTTGTCGAGAAAATCGCACGACTTCTCGCTTCGATAGAAGAGTAAACTTGCTCGTCCCAACAACGAGGACCGGAGGTAACCGACTTTTATTATAAGTTATGTGTGATCCGATTCAGCAAACACACATTTCCTACCCAAGTTGTTCCAATAGTGGAAGGAGGGCAAATGTATGCCGGAACAGGGTGTTGACGGATGGCTGTTTGGATTTTGATTATGTCGACCATAAACGGCCGTAAAAGCTGCATTAAGCGTAATCCTTAATTATTTGTTCTGGCCGAGTGGTGCTGCTCCGAGATACGCACCGGACCTGGCATGAGGACTTCATTTGTAACATCTTGGTCACACATTATCCGTGCTGGAATGGAAGACCGTCTAATCCCGAGCTAACGATTCTTGGCGCGTAGCGCCTTTCCACCTCCGTATCTCGATTCCTATAAATCTGTCAGATTTTAGCACGAAGCAACTTAACCACTCGGATCGTTTCCTAAAACAAAAGGAAACTATTGCAGGCTGCCGCTACTGTGATATGTATGTGGGAAAAACCAACACATTCCCCTCGGAGGATACTCGTTGCGGAACCGCTTCCTGTTGTTGATTTCAATTTACTTCCACTTGATGCCAGTAATCCTGCGAGGCACTCACTGCAGCCTCTAATGCTCGTGTTCTCCCGTAGTAACTCTACGGAAAGCAGAAGTGCAAACATTTGGCTCACAAATTCTCCCGTGTGACCAATATTTCTCTGGTTTGCCACTCGTCCGTGCAGCGGCCTGGCGGTCGACGTTCTGCTATCGCTTGGCTTATATCGCTTCGAGCAACAAACCTGGGCTGCATTGTAACACGAGCGTTTCGAAGTTTGGCCAAATCCATTGGCGGAACCATAGCAGATACATTGTTGCATCGTAGAAATACTGCTGCCACACGTCGGTGTGTGTTTGGAAAACGCAAACAATTTCCCTCCGGATCACCGAAGACAGGACACGTCCCAGCCCTGGAGCACGGAGCTGAACAGATTCGGAATAGTGTAGTGGCAAAGAATGGAGGTTAAAATGTAACATTTGAAACATTGAAACTCAAGCCACTTTTTTGTGGTCTGGAATATTCGACAGCAGAGTCAGTTTTTGGTTTGGAGCAGTCTGAACTGTTCATAAATTATTCTAAACAACTCCTCTATTACCGTTAACGAACTCACCGGGAATCAAATTCGAAACTGCAATGCAAATTTGTCTGCAATCTCAAACATTCGGTGTCGATGTCGCATGATTATTACCCCGCATATTTTTTTAATAACTTAAAATAAACTTGAAAACTGCAGACGAAGTTCACAAACCATTTTCCTGCCGCCACTCGTTCGCTGAAGAAGTCTGCAGAAATCATTACACTAATAGATTATGCACGACAAAGCGACTCCTACACCCGTTTTTTTTTTTCGTGGCTTCAAAGAGACCTGTGCAGACAAACCCGCAAACAAACGAACAAACAATCGCGGAAACATATCAGCTCCCAGTTCGGATGCACCTTTTTCCCAATGAGATCAAAGAGAATCGCCGTTTTTTCTTCCGCTGCTGCAGTCGTCGTCTCCGGTGGCGCTGATCCGATCCTCCAGAGGCAGCCACCAAAGGACTCATTGACGCTCATTACGTTCCGATCCCGGACGATGGAAACTCGCTGCCGCAGGCAATTTCAAATTGCTGGAGTAAATTAATAACTCGCTGTTGGATTTTACGATTCGCTTTTTTCTCCAGCTTTGTTTCAACCCAAACCACTTTTTGCCGGATAAGGATTTCTTTGCGTTTGCCAGGATTCAACTCCACGCGGTGGAAGTTAAACAGCGGAAAATCATTCGTTACATTGTAATGGTTTCTCGTCGAACAAAGTTTGCATGTTTTTTTTTCTGTTCGCTGCGACTTTGGAAAGCGAACTCTCTTGGGAAGAGCCAAAGGATCAAAGCATAACGGGTGTGCACAAGGCAGGAAATGAGCTCGCGGAAGTCAGCTTTGAACCGTGCCCGCTCGGGACAGTTTTTTCTCGTTTCGTAATTAAAAATTGACGAATGGCTGCTCAGAGTGTTCAACCCTTTTGTTAACTCTGCTCGATTGAGAAACCAAGAGAGGCGGAGCAGTCCAAATCCCATCAACATTATTGCCCTTATCGGTGCAGGCAACAGTTTTTACCGCGCAAGAAAAGGTCGCTGCACCGAAGGACCTCATCAGCTTGGACGTGACCGAAACAATAGACCGACTGCGGCAGCCGTCAATCGATATTTATTTTTTGACACACGTGTTTACTGTCCTGTCGTACAAAGTTTTTGTGCCCAGCAGTTATTTTCCGAGGTAAGTGTATTTATTTTGTAAATTTACGCTAATGAAAAGGCTTTACCAGAGCTATTGTGTGTGTCGATTGTTTGACGGAAAATCGAACGACAAGCGATTGAGATTTTTGCCGTGGTCACGTGTCTTTTGTTTGAGGTTATGTTCACAAATTGACGGGCGGTCACAAAATCCATTCCGCTTGGAAATCCTTTTGAACACGTGTGCAGGGAGCGAGAGGGAGCCGAACAATAGAGGCTTAGCTTGGCACCAATGTCGTGCAAGAGTATCTACCTTGCACGTATTTACTGTGATGGGCCCCGTAAATTGTTGTTCCCGAGAGGAGACAAAAGAGCTGCCTCCAATCATACAAATATTATCGATTTAAGTGGGTTATTCGCAGCTCGTTTGGCCTTAAAGATGAATACGATGCTTGTTAGACAATCCTGGATTAAATATGCTGAATTGCTCCAGAGTGCTCACCATGATGAATTTTTCTTCAGAATTCTTGAAGTAAATTCAACCTTACAATCAAAAGTGCTAACGTCGCAATTGATATGGAACGATGATTAACTCAATTCGTTCATATTTGTTGCTTCAATCTTTATGAAAAGATTTACATCACATCGGGCAGAACTTGGTAAGTTCTCTTTTTTCAGAGTCTTAGAAAATATTTCTTTTAAATCAAGTTCCAAAGTTAGGTTCTCTCAGTTTGGTAATATTTTCGATGACGAGATGAACTTCGACAAGCAAAAGAATTAGCGGAAAAGATTCTGCTTCATCACATTCAATTTCAAGCAAATTGTGAATGAGCTGTTCAAGATTCCCATATTGACCATTTTCGGCAAGGATGAGGTTAAAAAAGCTACCACGAGAATAGATAACATGCGGATGGGCTGCGTAATGGGATACTGGCCCGCTGCCACATAACATATGAAGTGGGTGCTGTGGGTGGGTGATTCACTTTTATTCTTTGCCTTTTATGTTGAACGAATTTTACAGTGGCGACTTTAGATCACTTGTGATTAGGGGAGGATTGTACAAAACGCACCAGTTAAGCATTTGCGCGATTTACAGCGCTTCAAATCATTTCAAAACGCCATTGAACGTGTAGGATGATTGTAGGATCTATTTATTGTATGTTCATGACGAAGTTTATTATAAAATACTCGATTTCAATGTCTGTTTTGGTAAAGTTACCATTGCCGCCAAACAAGCCCGTGACCAAAACGCCCCACAACAAATGTCAGTACCCGACCAACCACTCTTTAAGTTTCTTCATGAAACGAGAACGATCTCTATCGATTAGTTTTGAACCTATATCGATTGATTTCAGTTGTTGTCGTTTCATAAAGGTGCATAAAAAGTGGTTGATCGGGTATGCTCCAAAGCAGTAGGCTAAAATGCCACTAGCAGAAATCAGCACGCGAAGTGAGAAGCATGCTCCAAGTTGTCAAGCAATCTCCTGCACGCTCTTCATAATGCATTCTGCTCCAATTTTAATTTTAATTGTTTTTAGGTAGAAGTTGACGAAAGTTAGTGAAATAATTTGAAATACTCATAGTATTATAAACTCCAAAAGTGTAAAGGTTAGGGGAACCATAGTTTTTTGTATTATTTGCAAGTCAGTTAATCATAAAAGCTTAAATAAAGTTCATGAATAATTACATGTTGGAAAGAGCCACAGCCAATTGCACAGTTTTTTGAGAATTTTGGTAATTATGGCACACTTTTCTATATGAGAACTGTAGAGAAGCTGGGTTTCTATAAGAAAAGCAAAGAATTTCGTCATAAAAAGCCACATGTGTAAGTATTTTGGGGAATTAATAGCATGGGCCATCATATCCAATTGGTGCGTCCTGTACGGTTCTCTCCTATAAGAAACATCTTATGAACTTTAAAGCATGAAACAGGAAGTTTCAATATTACGGCAAGATAAAAAGCAAAGCCTTGGTGCTACATTCCGATTCGGAATTTGACCTTCTGTTTATTTATACACAGACTTCGAAAGCCGACTGTTAAGTGTACAGGACATTTGCGGGGCCAGCGCTACGATCCTACTGACACTAACAGTCTCTCCCGAGCCGAGACTCGAACCTACGACAACTGGCTTGTTAGGCCAGCATCGTACCTCGAGACCAGATGGGAGGGTAAGATACGGCAAGATACGTAGAATAAAATTGCGTAAATTTGGTTCAAAAGCTCAGATCTAACCATCAATTTCTTTGGGTTTCATTTCCATTTTTACGTCTCTCCAAATGTTGCTGGACTATTTTTACCAGTTTTTTCTTATTTGTATTTGTTTCATCATTCTAATGACGTTGATTTTTCGATTATGGCAAAATTTAATCAATTTGTCCGGTTTTTCAGACATTCCTAAACATTTTTTCGATTTTTTTTACATAGAAAATGAAGATTTGTTGAGAAATTTTCAAACCTTTTTTGCAAACAAATTTTAAACATTCCAAAACATTTTTAGAACACTTTTGAAGCACTCTGTAAACATTTTTTAAGACATTTTGAGACATTTCTCAAATACTAGTTCGAACTTTAAGGAATATTCACATCTGAATTCTGCCTTAAAAGATCCGAAAATGAGAAACTTCTAAAATATGTGCTAAATTCAAATAAAATTTTATAAAAATTACCAAAAAATTTGAATTAATAGATTTAAACAACATTGCCAAACGTGTTTCGGATTTTTTCAAGTAAACTTTGGATGGTATTCAAATATTTACAAGACATTTTTAGACTGTATTTTTAGGAATTTTTTGTAAATTGAGATATTTTCAAACACTTTTGACATGTTTTGTAAACACAAGTTCAAAATATTTTGCGATCATTTTGGAAATCTTAAGGCATTTTTGAGACGTATCTAAAACTTTATTGAGATAATGTTGAATTTTTTATTGAACATGTCTTGAATATATGACTTTTGAGACTTGGGCAACATTGTCGAGACATCAAAAGGCATATCCTAAACTTTTTATTGTAAATTTTGAGATATATTTAGACCATTTATAAATAGTTTTGGAGCATTTCGTAAGCATTTTCAAGTTTCGAAGATTTATTAGTGTTTTTAAAACACCAAGGACATTTTCAGAATACTTTAACAAATTTCAAGACTTTTAAAATATTATTGATATTCTTGTGAAATACTTTCAAAATACTAGGAACTTTTTGGAAATATTTTTGAAACCTTTTCAAAATATTTTTATTATTGTTCTTTACATGTCTTATGAAGTGTTTTAAAATATTTTTGAGTTTTTATTCAGAAATTTTAATTTTTTTAATTTAATTTAATTTACTGGTCTTCGATAAAATCGTACAGACAGTTCTTAATATTAATATTAACTTATTCTAGATTTAAAAGCGGTCCTGGTTATACCAAAGTCATAAAATTCAGACACAACGTTAAATGCACGACAACATAGTTCAATTGGATCGTTTTGGCCAAATAAAGTGCGATGCATAGGTAGTCTCAAAAAATCCGATCGTCTAGTAATTCTAGATGGTACGTTGAGATAAACTCGTTCTAGTAGCTCGGTGCTGTCAATATTGTTTCCCAGAAGATCGAAAATAAATAAACGTTGCAGCAAACTTCTCCTATTCGCCAGAGTGGGCAGCTGTATGAGGGCACATCGGTGTTCATAGGGCGGTAGACGTATTGGATCCTCCCAAGGCAACATTCTCAGTGCGTACCGTACAAACTGACGCTGGATTCGTTCGATCCTGTTGATCTGAACAGCGTAATAAGGTGACCAAACAAGTACTCCGTACTCGAGTATACTGCGGACTAGCGCACAGTAGAGGGACTTCAGACAATAAATATCATCAAACTGCTGCGTGTTCCTTTTGATGAAACCTAACACAGCATATGCTTTAGCAGTAGTAACTGCAACATGCTGAGCGAAACACAGTTTGTAGTCCAGGAGAATACCCAAGTCTTTCACGGTGCTTACTCGAGTAATACTGGCTATTTCCATCTTATAATCAAACAGAGTAGTTTGCCTATTTCTGCAGAATGAGATGACGTTACACTTCTGCACATTCACTTCCATTCCGTTCATTGTACACCAATTCAGCAGCGAATCTATGTCGGATTGTATAGCACAACAGTCAACTCTCGATGATATAACACGATAAAACTTTAGATCATCCGCGAACATGTACTTTGGAGATTTTATAGTTGAACACAGATCGTTTGCAAAAAGAATGAATAGCAGTGGGCCCAAGTGACTTCCTTGGGGCAAACCTGATCGAATTTCAAATGGAAGTGAATTAGTACCATGCACACGTACAAAAGCATTTCGATCGGTTAGATACGACAGTATCCACTGAGTCAGCCATGAAGGAAATCCCATTTTCTGCAGCTTGGTAACCATCAGAAGGTGTGGCACTCTATCGAAAGCTTTAGCAAAATCAACGTAAACGGCGTCAACTTGCTGGCGCTTTTCGAGCGCTCTCGTCAAAGCAGAAACATAGGCAATCATGTTGGTAACTGTCGAACGTTTTTTAACAAATCCGTGCTGGTATTCCGAAATCATATGATGTATTTTCGGGTAAAGCGAGTCGTGGATAAGACTTTCGAAAACCTTTGGCAAACAACTCAAAATCGAAATTCCTCGGTAGTTTGAGACGTCATTCATACTACCTGCTTTATGTACGGGTGTAATAGCAGCAGTCTTCCACACACTCGGGAAATTTCCTTCCGACATCGATAAGTTGAAAATAATCGATGCAGGAATAGCGAGCTTCGCAGCACAGTTTTTAAAAAGTAGAGGCGGCAGTCTGTCCGGTCCGGCGCTTTTCGATCCATCAATAGATCGCAGCTTCGACGTCACATCAGTAAGCGAAAAGTTGAAAAGCGGCATGTTCAAGTCGAACAGCGGCAAACTGCTCAAATACTCTTCAGACGAAGGTGGTAAGTTTGTACTTTGCACAGTTCGAAAGAAGGATGAGAACAAGTTTGCTGCCTCTAGCGGGGTTTCGGCTGCAGTGTCCAGGTAACGCACACGTTGAGGAATTCCGCCTTGTTGCTTCCGGTTCCTTATGTACGCCCAAAACGATGCAGGGTCATGTTTGATGTTGTATTCCACGCGGCGAATATAGCAGCGAAAGCAGTGCGCATGCAAAGAGTTGTATTCGCTCTCAATGTCACGCAGCTCAGCTTTGTGCCTTTCATCTCTCCACCTAAAAAACTTTTTCCTTGCCTTGCGGAGTCGGTTTCGCAGATGCTGTAGCTGGTTGTTCCACCACGGTTGTTTACGGACACGTTGACCAAATTGTTGCTTTGTAGGCACAGCCCCGCGCAGAATATCGTAGACATGCTCGTAAAATCGTACAACAGCATCATCAGCATTGCAGTCAGAAAGAATTTCCTCCCAGCGAGTCTCAGCAAACAGTCTGTTTAACAACTCAAAGTCACATCGGTTAAAATCGAAATTGAGTGGGCTCGTAACATTAAAATCGTCTCTCTCATCATAGGCAACCTCAAATGTTATAGCAAAAGGACGATGGTGTTGGTCAATAGGCAGCAATGGTAACGGTGGCTCCAGTAATACCACTCGGCTACTATCATTAATGAATGCTAGATCGAGCAGTCTTCCATTGAAATTCGTTACATTGTTTATTTGGAACAGTCCGGTCGATAAAACTGATTCAACTAGAACCATCTCCTGCTCAGACGAGGCATTTATCGGTAACATACAGTTTAAACATTCATCGCGTACCCAACTTAAGTGAGGCAAATTATAGTCTCCAACAATCAAAACCAAATTGCGTTCACTCTCTTCATCGACAAGCTTTTGCACGCATTGCGCATGAAGCTCATAGAGCGCGGGCTCACTGTTCGGTGGCAGATACACACAGCAGGCAATTAAATCAAATTTTTCTAACGAGATTCGAACAATAACCTGCTCCAGCTGATCGCTGTCTGCGACACAAACAGCAGTGCTACGAAATTCATTCTTAACGGCAATAAGAACTCCTCCGCCGCGCCTGTGCTGGCTGGTCTGTGTGTTTCTATCACATCGATAAATGGCATAATTGTGTGTAAGTTCCGAATTGCGGATATCATGGTGCAACCAAGTTTCAGTAAGGGCGATGACGTCATAGTCACACAGAGACAGGGCCAGCAGTAGTTTATTGGTTTTTGTACGGAGGCCACGCACGTTTTGTTGGTAGAAAGTCAAAGAGCGATTTGCGATAGCGGGAACAATGTGATCTTGGTTATTTTGATTCGAAATTCGATCAGCTGGACATAATGTATCGTTGTGCGAAAGGTTTGTTATTTGTTCGTTGAGAGCAGTAGAATCATCTAAGTGGCGGTAGCTAAATGGAGATAATGCGGTGACGTTACGATCGATTCCTCTCTGATGTTGATTGGAAGCGAAAGGGAACGCGCGTGTTCGAAGTGCGTTGGGAGTCAAATTGTCGGAAAACAATACCTTTTTGCCATGTCAATTTTGATAGAGCTAAATCTTTCAGCTGTGTATCTTAGCTTTAAAGGAGACAAATGTGAGTTCGTCAAGTGATTTTCCTTTAGGAACTAGTTTAACGACTTGTACAGCCTTGTCAGTGTTCAAGTTGTTTCTCACGAGTTTTTCTACTTGTTGCACTGTTGCTTTAGGATCGAAACCAGACAGGTATAACCAAAAAAGCTGATCCTTTCTAGCAGCAGCCAACGGTATTGCATCATCTGCTTCGATATCTTTGGTACCTTCACAAGTATTCACGCGCTGCGGTGATTCGTCAGGAATCAATAATCGTGGCCTTTTACGCAGGTTTAACGTGAGCTGCGATCTAGGAAGATGAGGTGTAGTTGGCAGCGGCGTTCGCTCAAGTATTGTATTGATTTTTGCAGTGTTTAATGCGACTTCTTTCCTCAGCTCATCCAGCACTTTGTTCTGCTCGTCGGCAATTGACTGCATAGCGATGTTTGTGGATGTGATCGCTTGACGAAAACAAGCGTTTGCCATCATTTTAGTGCAAGCTTTGCACATCCAAAACAATTGGGAACAACTAGCTACAGCATCCCGCGTTTCTGCTGACATGTGAGCACACTTCAGGTGGAAAGAAGACTTGCAGAAGCCACTGCACACTATTTCATCTGGCTTTTCTAAGCCGCAGGCACAAGCACAACAAACCGACTCCATTGCTTTTTCGCGAAATCGACGATCAAGCTTACGGTAGCGTAGTTTTTTGGCGATTCTTCCCTAATGATCACTGAAAAACGTTGTACTCCAAATGGCACCGATGAGTTGCAATAAGATGCGTCCACAGGGCAGTAATTCGCACAGGAATAATCCGGAAAACGTAGAAAAAACGGTAAATTAGCAATGAGTGAAACAATAACCAACCGATTAGTTTACCTTCACACACACATTAAGACGTTTATATTAGGACATCTTCCTAAATAATATTGGGACTTTTTAAAAATTTGTTTGGATTTTTTTTTAAACATTGTTGAAATTTCTTTGAAATATATTCTTGAAATATTTTATGATCTATTTTATATATATATATATATATATATATATATATATATATATATATATATATATATATATATATATATATATATATATATATATATATATATATATATATATATATATATATATATTTTAAATTGTCATTTTTTATTTGGCTGAAACTTTGCATAGACGTTTCTATAGGCAAAAGATGCCGTTTTGTGCTATTAGTTTAATTTTTTGGAACACGACTCATTTTTGAGAAGCTATTGAAAAATGCTATTTTGGGGATGACTACATATATTTTTAGGGCCAAAACGGTTTATTTGATCGGTGTGACGTCTTCGGCAAAGTTGTAGATAATAATTTTGTCTTTCCGAAAAAATTATACACTCTAAGAAAAAAATACTTATTTTTTGGAAAAAATGTAAAGGAAAAATAGAAAATTAATTATCTAAAAAGCTCATCTTTAAAAAATGTAATTTTTTTTATAAAAACAATAAAAGGTTACTTCAACAATGCAATTAGGGTTTGCAATATTCCCGGGAATCGATTTCCCGGGAACCGGGAATGAAAAATCGCATTTCCCGGGAATTCCCGGGAACCGGGAACGGACAAATTTTTTAGCTAAATTAGATTTTATATGAAGTTTATCAGTAAAAGGTAGTATAAAATTGTTTAAAATTTCATTCTCAATTTGCATGAAAAAACAAAAAAAAAAAAAAACAAAAGAAATACAAAACACATTTAAGTTAGCATCTCAAATTCGTGATCGATTTTTGTAGCATATATTTGCAGAAGAGGAAAACTAGGGGTCTTCATGTCGTCAAACAATCGCTTCAGATCCGCTGACAATTTTCCGTTAAGCTCAAAAATGTTATTTCTCTCTGTAAAACTTTGCTCAAGTCTGCTGAATCACCGCTGTTTGATTTCTAGAATATTTTCAAATCACCGATTACAGCTTTTGCTACACCTAATTGAAAACTAGTGTCCAATTCTTTCAATTTGCTGAAGAGTTAGGCAGGAAAAATATTTTTTACACTACAGTAAATATTCACTGTTTACATGAGCGGTAGCAAAACTATTCGTTTTTTTTTTATTTAAATATGATTTTTTATAAAATAAACTGCATCTCAAATCTAGCTTTCATTGTCAGAACAACATTCAAAACCCTTTTGGAGTTTATATCATTATTGATTAGAACGTAAGATTTCGAGGAAGAATTTTGGTTAATTAACTACGTTATTTCGTTATTTCGCCGTTCGGTGGTTTTCTGTGACAGAGACAAAACGGAAGAGAAGTGATAGAATACTAAATAATCAGTTCAATACGACTCAAAATAAGTCAGTCTTAGAACATTTGAATGCTTACTAATTAACATGCAAAGATGATTTTTACGTTGAAATACCATACTGACTTTAAGTTTTATTAAATGATTTATTACAGGTCGCACCAGTTTGACGTATTTAATTTTATTGCAATATTGTATAAAAACACTATAGTGAATCTTACAAAATTTTTCGCGGAACTCGGGATTCCCGGGATCCCGGGAATCAATATTTCTGTTCCCGGGATCCGGGAATCCCGGGAAATTGTTCCCGGGATTGCAAACCCTAAATGCAATCGCACCGATCATGGAGAAATCAAGGAAAAAAAAAATTATAATTTTATGAAAAAAAAACACAATTTAAACAATATCTTTTTTCAAAGTTTTTTTTCTTGGTTTTTCCATGATTGCATTGCTTAAGTAATCTTTCGAAGTTTCTAAAAAAAAAACAGATTTTAGAGTTTTTTAAGGAAATTATTTTTTAATTTTCTTTCAAACTCTTTTCAAAAAAATAAATAACTTCTTCTTTTTTCGGAAAGACAAAATTATTATCTACAAACTTTACCGAAGACGTCACACCGATCAAACAAACCGTTTGGCCCTAAAAATATTTGTAACCATCAATACCTTCCCAAAATAGCATATTTAAATAGCTTCTCAAAAATGAGTCGTGTTCCAAAAAATTCAACCGTAAGCACAAAATCGCATCTTTTGCCTATAGAAACGTCTATGCAAAGTTTCAGCCAAATTCAAAATGGACGATTAAATTAGTAGCCCGTTTTTTATGGAATTGCTCACCTTATCAGATTATTTTACGGACATTTTGAAAATAATTTGTGATTTTTTAAAATTAGCTGTCGGACATATTTAAAACACTTTCGAGATGTTTTAAAAATATTTCGGAGTGTTTTTCAAGTGTTTCCGAAACTTTAAAAATTTATTCTGGGACTTTTTTTTAAAAAAAAAAAAGAACAATCTAAAAATGTTTTTGGATTTATCCTTTACACGTGTGGGATTTATTTTCGAAGGTTTTGGAAATTTTTGAAAAAATATTTTCGAGATTTTTTTGAAGATATTTATAAGGCTTCCTTTTATTATTTTCACATTTATTTGGAAAAAAGGTTTTCGGTACTCCCTCAAATTAGTTTAAAGATTCGATTAAAATATTACCGGATTTTTTGTTTTATTACAGGTAAAACCCTTGCGAAATATTTTGGAACTTTTAAGGATAAGTTTTGAGGCTCTTTAAAAATATTATATGTGAATTTTTTTCGAGGATTTTTAAAAATATGTTTGAAAAAAAGTATTCTATTAAATAGATAACACTGTTTAAATTATTCTCCAGTTTTTTTTTAAATACATTCGGAACTTTTGAAAGTATTTTCGAAACTTAAAAATATGTTTGCCACCTTTTTATGCAAACGCTTTCAAAATATTCTGAAGACTTTTCAGAAATACTTCAGAGATTTTAATAAATACGTTTATAACTTTTTAGAAACATGTTTGGGTCTTTTTTCAAATATTTTTGTGAGTTTTTAAAAATAATTTCGATATTTTTAGAAGTTATTACAAGTATTTTTTCAATATATTTTCATGGCTTTCTTAATATATTTTTGCGACTTTTTTTAATATTTTTCGACGATTTCATGATTCAATGTTTTTCTTTCGACATTTTTAATATGTATTTAAACCATAAAATATAATTTTTTTTACTCTACAATTTTTTTTGAATTTCTCAGAATATTTTGAAAACTCATTTTAATGATATTTTGATTGTTTAAAAACATTTTTCACTTTTAAAATAATTTTAAGAATATATATATATATATATATATATATATATATATATATATATATATATATATATATATATATATATATATATATATATATATATATATACATATATATATATATATATATATATATATATATATATATATATATATATATATATATATATATATATATATATATATATATATATATATATATATATATATATATATATATATATATATATATATATATATAAATAAATATCTTATTATTTTTAAGTCTTTCGTAAAAATTTGGACAGTTTCAAAACATTTCTGTAATCATTTTTCAAATACGTCCGGGACTTTTT